>NW_025188038.1:0-3083 GCF_004010195.1 Chiloscyllium plagiosum | reverse complement strand
TGACAGCATTTACAGAGCTTTCCCACAGACTGCTCTGAAACATTAGGAATGGAGTGGGCCATACAACACATTGAGACTTCCTCATTGTCGTTCATGTTCAAACATCTCCGCAATACACTTATCCCACGCAATGAATATATCCGTTAATGTGAGTAAACTTGGGAAGCTATAAATTAGGAAATGCAGTAGCCCCTTTGGTCCATCGAGTTTGCTACCCAATTCAATATAATGATGGCTTGCCCTTTATCGCCACATCGTTCTCCTGCTTTCCCACCATCCCTTTACTGTCTCTAAATCCTTATTTATATTCAGTGTCTTGGCTTCCAGGTTCGAGTGCATTCCCCAGGTTCCCCAGTCTCTGAGGGCAGACATTTATTGTCATCTCAATGCAGAATGGCCTGTCTGTATCTAATACTGTGGCCCCTTGTTTGAGACACCACAGCCTGGTGAATTATCATCCCTGCTTCCAATCTGTCACACCCTGTCAGAGTTTTAGATATCTCACTGAGATCTCCACCCATTTTCCTAAAGCCCATGGAATACAGGCCCAGTCGTCCCAAACTCTGCTCCCACAACAAGCCTGTCATCCCAGAGATCAGTTTGGTCATCCTTCACTGCTCTCCCTCAATGTCATGTTTGTGCTTTATTAGGTACAGAGACCAAAACTGCACACAATACTGCGCAATGTTCGAGATGGGGTCTCACTAAGTCCCTGTACAGCTGCAGTAAGACACCCTTACTCCTGGACTCAAATCCCCCTGAAATGAAGGTCAACACCCTATTTACTTTCCTAACTGCTTTCTGCTCCTGCAATATTGCTTTCAGTGATTGTTGTACAGGGAGATCCAGATCCTTTGCAATGTTACAGCTCCCTACTTGGTGGGTCTATGTACACTGGGCAGCGTGCCAATGCTATTCCCAGTATTGCCTTCTGGGTTCAGAACTCTCTGCACTGCAGGGGTCTCAGAGGCTGCGTAGAAGGAAACAACAAAAAGGAGCATGCGTCCCTTTGTAGATCAACACGTTTCAAACAATCCCTTTTCAAATGATAGGCTTCCAATCTATTATTCCCAACAAAGGACACACCGTCACCTCTACCCACATTGCTCTCCATCTGTCACGTATTTGCCCATTCACTCCACTTGTCTTAGTCTCCTTGAAGCTTTTTTGCAATCACCCACTCACAATCCAACATCCTTTAGCTCTATCAGCAGGTTGGAATATATCGTATTTGATTCCCACAACCAAATGTTTAATGGGTATTGTGAACAGCTGGGGCCTGAGCACCGACCCCTGTGATATCCCAGAAACCTTCCGCTGTTATTTTAAAAAAAATAATATTTATTTCCTGAATCTGGGTGTGACTGGCTGAGCCAACGTTTATTGCCTGTCCCTAGTTGCCCTTGAAAAAGTGGTGGTAAGCTGCCTTAATGAACCGCTGCACTCCACTGTGGATTCAGTGATGGTAAAACCATTGAATGCCAAGGGGCCATGTTTAGATTGTATATTAGTGGTAATGGTCATGGTCTGGCATAAATATTAGTTGCCACTTGTCAGCCTGGATACTATCCAAATCTTGTTGCATTTGGACATGGATTGCTTCAGTGTCTGAGGAGCCACTAATGTTAGATTAGATTGTGGGTGGCACGGTGGCACAGTGTTTAGCACTGCTGCCTCACAGAGCCAGAGACCTGGGTTCAATTCCCGCCTCAGGCGACTGACTGTGTGGAGTTTGCACATTCTCCCCGTGTCTGCGTGGGTTTCCTGCGGGTGCTCCGGTTTCCTCCCAGAGTCCAAAGATGTGCAGGTCAGGTGAATTGGCCATGCTAAATTGCCCGTAGTGTTAGGTAAGTGGTAGATGTAAGAGTATGGGTGGGTTGCGCTTCGGCAAGGCGGTGTGGACTTGTTGGGCCGAAGGGCCTGTTTCCACACTGTAAGTAATCTAATCTAATCTAATCTAATCTGCCTGAGGGACTCCGACAGACTTGTCCTGGAGCTGGGTTGACTGACCTTTATCAACCATGACAATCTTCCAACGTGTCAGGTATGATTCTAACCAGCGGGGAGTTTGCCCCTGATACCCATTGATTCCAGTTTCACTAACACCCATTGATGCCACACTTGGTCAAAGGCAGCCTTGATTTAAAGGGCTGTCACTCTCACCCCACCACTGGAATTCAGCCCATGTTTGAACCAAGGTAATGAGATCAGGAGCTGAGTGGCCCTGGTGGAGCCCAAACTGGGCGTCATTGACCAGGTTATTGCTGAGCAAGTGCTGCTTGAAAGCACTGACACCTTTCTTCACTACTGATGATCGAGAGTAGACTGATGGGGTGGTAAGTGGTCGGATTGGATTTGTTCTGCTTTTTATGTATAGGGGATACTTGGGTAATTTTCCACGTAATCGGGGAAATGTTGTAACGATACTGGAACAGCTTAGCTAGGTCAGTGACAAGTATAGGTTTTCAGTACTATTGCCAGAATGTTGCCAGGGTATGTACCCTTTGGAGTATCCAGCATCTCCAACTGTTTCTGGATATTGCGTGGACTGAATTGAACTGGCTGATGACTGGTAACTGAATTGCTGAGGATCACTGGAGGAGGCTGATAGATCATCCACTCAGCACTTTGACTGAAGATGTCCTTTTGACTGAAGAATGCATCAACCTTATGGACTGAATCGAATTAGTTGATGACTGGTAGCTGAATTGCTGAGGATCACTGGAGGAGGCTGATAGATCATCCACTCAGCACTTTTGACTGAAGATGTCCTTTTGACTGAAGAATGCATCAACCTTATCTTTTGCACTGAAGTGCTGGGCTATTCCATCATTAAGGATGGGGATACGTGTGGAATCTCCTCCCCCAATGACTTGTTTAATTGTCCATAACTATTCTCGACTAGAAGTGGATGGACTGCAGAGCTTTGATCTGAACCGTTGTTTGTGGGATCACTAAGCTCTGTCTATCACCCTTACTGCTTCTGCTGTTTGGCACACACGTTGTCCTGTTTGGTGGCTTCACCAAACTGACACCTCATTGTCAGGTTTGCCCGGTGCTGCTCCTGCCCTCCTGCACACTCC
>NW_025188037.1:0-3082 GCF_004010195.1 Chiloscyllium plagiosum | reverse complement strand
ATGTGTTTGTTGATGGAGTTTGTGGATGAGTGGTGGTGGTGTCTATGTCCACAATCTGACACGTCTACCTGCCATGTACAAGGTGGGAGGTGTTCCCACGCGTAATAGTTCCCACGGATATAGACACCACTATTACGCGTGGGAACACCTCCCACCTTGTACATGGCAGGTACTCATGTGACTCAGCCAATGTTGTCTATCTTATACGTTGCAGGCAAGGATGCCCGGAGGCATGGTACATTGGGGAAACCGAGCAAAGCCTACGACAACAGATGAATGGGCACCGCACAACAATCGACAGACAGGAGGGTTCCCTCCCAGTTGGGGAACACTTCAGTGGTCCAGGACATTCAGCCTCGGACCTTCGGGTGACCATCCTCGAAGGTGGACTTCGGGACAGGCAGCAGAGAAAAGTGGCCGAGCAGAGGCTGATAGCTAAGTTCGGTACCCATAGGGAGGGCCTCAACCGGGACCTTGGGTACATGTCACATTACAGGTGATCACCATTGCAACACACACACACGCTCATGCTCACTCTCTCACGGACACAGGTACACATAGACGCGCACACAGACACCCACACAGACACCCTTATAGACACACACACTCCCACATTCACACATGCACCCCCTCACAGACTTAAGATACTCTGCACTCACTACACACACACACTTTCTCACACTCACAACCCCCACCCCAGACAGACACACACACACACACAGACAGATAAAGACCCACATGCACACATATATTTTGTGGGGTGAATTTGTACTTGCAGAGTTACATTGTACTTTGCTCAAAAACTGCATGCATTCATGTAGAACTCTGAGCTCAAAAACTGCATGAATTTATGTAAAACTCTGATTTTAATCTAAAAAGTGAGATAACAATCTAAACATCATGGCATAGACAGAGAACACAAGGGGCTAACACCTTCAACATATTGTCTAACTATCACCATTATTAACAGCTAACCCGAGAATGCAACCTTTTAAGGCAGTGACCAGTAGGGTACCGCAGAGATCAGTGCTGGGACCGCAGCTTTTTACAATGTATGTTAATGATATAGAAGATGGTATTAGTAATAACATCAGCAAATTTGCTAATGATACTAAGCTGGGTGGCAGGGTGAAATGTGAGGAGGATGTTAGGAGGTTACAGGGTGACCTGGACAGGTTAGGTGAGTGGTCAGATGCATGGCAGATGCAGTTTAATGTGGATAAATGTATGGTTATCCACTTTGGTGGCAAGAACAGGAAGGCAGATTACTACCTAAATGGAATCAATTTAGGTAAAGGGGCAGTACAAGGGGGTGTTCTTGTGCACCAGTCCATGAAGATAAGCATGCAGGTACAGCAGGTAGTGAAAAAGGCTAAGAGCATGCTGGCCTTCATAACAACAGGGATTGAGTATAGAAGCAAAGAGGTTCTTCTGCAGCTGTACAGGGCCCTGGTGAGACCACACCTAGAGTACTGTGTGCAGTTCTGGTCTCCAAATTTGAGGAAAGACATTCTGGCTATTGAGGGAGTGCAGCGTAGGTTCACGAGGTTAATTCCTGGAATGGCAGGACTACCTTACGCCAAAAGACTGGAGCGACTGGGCTTGTATACCCTTGAGTTTAGAAGACTGAGAGGGGATCTGATTGAGACATATAAGATTATTAAAGGATTGGACACTCTGGAGGCAGGAAACATTTTTCCGCTAATGGGTGAGTGCCGAATCAGAGGACACAGCTTAAAAATATGAGGTAGACCATTTAGGACAGAGATGAGGAGAAACCTCTTCACCCAGAGAGTGGTGGCTGTGTGGAATGCTCTGCCCCAGAGGGCAATGGAGGCCCAGTGTCTGGATTCATTTAAGAAAGAGTTGGATAGAGCTCTCAAGGATAGTGGAATCAAGGGTCATGGAGATAAGGCAGGAACAGGATACTGATTAAGGATTATCAGATCATATTGAATGGTAGTGCAGGCTCGAAGGGCAGAATGGCCTACTCCTGCACCTATTGTCTATTGTAATGTGGTGCTGCTACACCACTTGTCAAAAGTATAAAAGATGGAGCAAGTTGGTCTCAATAATGAGATTCTACCACAAATCTTGCCTAGACAACGTCACTCAGACCCCTAATAAAATTCTGCCCCCTTTATTTTATTGCAAGTTGAGTTGGTATTAAGAGTTTTAGCATTGCAACTTCTTTGTTAACTGAGAAATATAATGTGTGAACGATGTAGAGCTACAATCTTATTTTATCTCCAAGCATTATCAGTACTTTAAATCTGTGAAGGACAATAATGGTTGAATACACAATGGAGATGGTTTCTCTAGTTAAAAAAGCAAATAAAATAAAACAAAACAAAATTGTCTTCTGAAGATGAAAATTGAATAAGTAGAAAGTCTGCAAGAAGCAAATTCCTTTACAGAAAATACTGAAAATATGAACATTGCTTTTTAAAATTTTGCTAGTGAATAAATGAAATATGATTTGTGTGAAAATCAAAAAAAATTACATCTAGAGCTTTCCTATTTTCTCCATTTAATTATTGAGGAAAAGCACTTTCATTTTTTTCATATCCATCGTATTGAACCATCTGCTCTTATTTTTTCTCTTACATTTAAAGTTAGTTAAAGTTTTGTTCGAGCAGGCAGTTGGCTTGGAGCCAGTGCAAATCCCTTCATTTAAAAACAGGTTGTGATTCTCCATAAAGGGAATGGAGCACACCGACTGATACTCAAGCCATTAGGGTGGTTTCCGAATTAGATGAGCTGGTCAGATCTTGATCATGAGAGAAGTACCAATGAACATAAGTAAGGGATGAAACATTGGTCTGCATCATGCATGTACCCTCTACCAATGAAGCAGCATGATGACTTTGTTATTGTAGCTTGTATGCAGTTTATATCAACATTGCTGTTTGATATATGCCCAACAAAAGCCTTAATGACGTGAATCAAGCATGTCTTCCAGCTAGTTTTCAGCTCTTAAAGGCAGTATGCCTTTCTTAAAAGGAAATTGCACTGCTGCTGACTGCCAACACTGCAAATGGAAACATATAATTCAAAGTTTGTGTGAAGATTTGTAGCTCGG
>NW_025188036.1:0-3082 GCF_004010195.1 Chiloscyllium plagiosum | reverse complement strand
ATACTTCTACCACTGTTGTTTTCTATGAAATCTTCTCCCTGTTCTGTCTTCAACACCCCGCTCCCATTCCTAGTATTCAGCTCTCTCCCTATTATTCCCTCTTTAACCCACTCTACTTGAATGTTTAATGATCTCCTCATTATTCTTAATAGAGTTCCCTGTCAATTACAATCGTTAACCCTCTTTCCATTTGTATTTAGCTCTCTCTCTTTTCCCAGTGCTCTTCAATAATTGCCTCCTCCACACCCCTGCCAGAATATGTGTTTTGTGCCAGAATACGAAGAGACTGGGTGTCCCAGCCTCATCATTCACCACCACACGCGAACGTGTGATCGCCGCTGCTCTGTGCTGCCACCCCTCCGACCGCCGCTGGGACTGCAGATCCATCCCAAAGTGTTAATTGCGAAGAACTGGTCCAGTCCACCGATTCCAAACAGTCCAGAGCCAGTTTCCCAAAGCTTTAAAATAGCATTGCACATACATTTATGAAGAATCCTCCCATTTCACCTTGTGATCATCAACTGTTTCCACATGTAGGAGAGACTAGGCCATGAGAGCACAGCCTCAGAGTGTAGGACCGACCTTTGGAATGGAGATGAGGATGAATTTCTTCAGTCTAATGGTGGGTAACCCATGGAAATCATTGCCACAGAGGGCTGTGGAGACCAGGGTATTGAGCATATTTAGGAAAGAGTTTGTGGATTAGCGATTGACAAGGGGATCAAATATGACCCGCAGAATGCAGGAGATTGGGATTGAGAAATAAATGCAACTGTTGACTCGATAGGGCTAAATGGTCTAATTCAACTCCTAATTTGTATGGCCTTATGATCCAATGTATAACAATATTCATATAGGGACACAAGCACTTTCAATATAAAACATTATTGAAATTTTGCATGCTTGCTTGAAGCATGATCAAAAGAGCTGGTCTCCAGCCTTTCATTGAATCTTCCCCTGTCTTGTTTCGTTCATTATGCAGGCCTTTGAACAGAAGAAACAGTTCGCCTTTCCCAGGTTCCCATAAGTGCATATTTGTGAGCAATCTGTGCACCGTGGCCTGCTATATGGTTCACTTGCCCGTTTCCATGAGAGGCAATCTCACGCTGAGAGAGAAACATATTCACAACCAAAGGGACACAGATTTACAACCACCCTCTCACCCGTACAAACAGACCTAAACACAGGAATACAGCAAGATATAGGAACATACTGACAAATAAAATAAGGAACACACCAAATACACTCACACACATACTTACAGACGCACAAAACAGTCAAAACGAAATGTGGAATATTCTCCCCGTATCTACATGGAGTTCTGCTGGGTAATTTGTTTTCCTCCCACAGTCCAACAGGTCCAGGTGAGGGGGATTCGGTATGCTAAATTGCCTATAATGTCCATGGATATGCAGGTTAGTGGGATTGGCCATGCTAAACTACCCATAGTGTCCATGGGGATGCAGGTGAGCTGGATTGGCCATGGCAAATGAAGGATTACACGGATTGCCTGCCAGAATGAAGACCAGTGAGGGAATTGAAATATTGTCAAAGAATTTGTAATGAATGGAATTACGAGGGATCAAATACTTCAACAAGTAAGTAATGTTTTTGAATTCCAAAAACAAACAGACAATGTCAGTGTCGACGCAAGTTTAACTTTTGGAAGCTCGAATTGAATTCCAATCTTAGCAAAATTGAAGAGTTGAGCTTCAAACACCTGGCAGTGGATGAGAAACTGTGACTGTTGTCTCTTTTGACATGGAGAGAGCGCACTGACCTGCCTGTAAACTTCCTTCACATTCTCTTTTCCAGGAGAATCACTTTCTCCATCCTGCCCTGTCCTTTTCTCTACTCCTTTAGAAGTCCTCGGATTGCTGTTTCTGTTCATGAACAGGTGAAACTGGGACCCGGTTCTCAGCTACTATCAGTGATTGTATTCATTACTGATCTAAATGATTAATGTGAATGGATATTTCATCGCCCTAATGGTACAGCTATCGATTCAACAGAATCGATAGCTGTACATAATTTATTTATTGTTTGATTCGTCTGAATCAAACAATAAATAAATATGTCTGTGCAGCAAATTAAACTTAGCAGCAGCCACCCGACTTGATGAATTACATACTTCGGCTCTATGTCATCTGCTCTTCTGACGTTGTAATATATGAATTTTATGACATGCACCAGCCACAGAAGTAAGAGGTTTCCAGATATGGCGAAGAGTAAATTCACAGACTGCTTCCTGTTCTCCATCTCGGGCTCCGTGGGACACTCTCCCTTGCTCTGACCCTTCAGTCCGTTATGGACTCCATTGGCCACTAAAATGTATCTGCCTCTCAGAGTGTTGAGCTGCAGGATTAAAGCAAATGGAACCAAAATCTGAAAATCTTTCCAAACCGGTTAAGTCCAACGCATGAAGAATCAGTATCATAGTTTGGTTTTATATGTCATTCTCCTGGAATATTATTAATGATCAAGTTAGGTTCATATAAAGTTCTTTAAAACAAATCTGAGTGCAGGTTGTTGGTGGTACTGAAGTTGCAGTTCTCTCGGTGCATTTTTTTCAGCTTCTGGCAAAAAATAGCCGCAAGTCAATCACGAGAGAAAGTGTTGGGTGAACAGAATGAAGAGTCTCATGCTCCATACAACAGGACAGTGATGATACTGTACACAAGGATGATATTCAGGAGAGATTCCAGAAAGTAATAATATCCCATAGCGTTTGACATCAGTGCTAGTTGCCATAAGGTCAGATATTGTTATGAGTATTAGTTCGCCAATAGATTGCGAGTTGTGCAAGGAGCGAGGGAGCATTTTCTCTTCTCAGAGTGACAATCGTCTCTAAATTAACTGCAAGATGGAGAAAGGACAAGACCCTGCAAATTTACTGATCAAATTACCATCCTTCTCAAAAAGGAGGAGGTGGACTCAGTAGGTTGGTTGGGAAGTTGATAAGAGATTGGAAAAGTTCAACCTGATCCAACGTGGTTCCAAGCGAACCACCTTTTCATAGAATCAGAACAAGGATTGGGATAACGACTCAGGGAGGAGCTGCGAATTTGAATAACTTAATAAT
>NW_025188035.1:2326-3082 GCF_004010195.1 Chiloscyllium plagiosum | reverse complement strand
GTCTCTGTCTCTCTCTCTCTCCCTCACACTTTCTGTGTCACTGTGTCTGTCTCTGTCTCTCTCTCTGTCTCTCTCTCTCTGTCTCTGTCTCTGTGTGTCTGTGCGTCTTGGTCTCTGTCAGTTCTCTCTCTGCCTCTGTCGTGTTTTACCTCTCTGTGCCTCTGTCGTTCTCTCCCTCTGCTTTCAGCACCCACTGCAACGTCTGTAATCAGCTCTGTTTCCTGAAGGCCGGTGGGGTTTTTTTATAGAGCTGCCTGTACTGCGGATCTACATGTTCATGAACACGTCGTCTGGGTGCGCGTCACTGACTTGTCTGAGAAAGAGAGAGAGAGAGAGAGGGAGGAGCTGACTTTGTCACAGTTTCCAATATCCTGCAGGTTAACTCCCTCACCACCAACCTCTCAGAGCACGATCCCGGTCGGATTCATCCTCACTCCCTGATCCCTCCCTGACCCGAGGATTGGGAATGGGGATCTGATCGGTGGATACGATATGGAGGTCATTTATTTCCCGGTTAGATTTCGGGTCTGGTGGGCCTTTCACTGTAGCGGGGAGCTGGGTACTGCAGCCTTTGCCTTTGGGATCTTGCTGTGCACGGTGGGACAGTCAAGAAGAGAGTGGCGCTGGAAAAGCACAGCCGGTCAGGCAGCATGCGAGGAGCAGGGAAATTAACGTTTCGGGCCGGAGCCCTTTCTCGAGAATGGTGCATAGGTGGGACAGTTGGAAAGTGCAAACATTGGGGGGATTGTAAATGGT
>NW_025188035.1:0-984 GCF_004010195.1 Chiloscyllium plagiosum | reverse complement strand
TCACACACGTGCGCACACGCACGCACACATAGACACACTCACACACACACACGCACACACACAGACACACTCTCTCACACACACACCCCAACATGCACGCCCACACACACTCTCTCACATACACACACACACTCTCTCACACACACCCAATCAGAAATCCTCTGGGCCTGCTCCATTACTGTAAGTGTCTCTACCACGTCACAAATGAACAACCGCAGACCACAATGACAGGTCAAAATGAGTCAGGATCAGAGAGAGCCTCAACTTGTCCCAATGGCTCCTACCCTCCCTCCCTTCATCTCTCTCACGTTTCCTGTATCCATCTCTCTGCATCTCTCCCCACTGTACAATCCACATTCTCTCTCTCTCTCTCTCTGCGATCCCTCTCCCCTACAGGTGAGCTCTCTCTTTATTTGGGTCTTCCTCCTTGACCTCGCTCACCTGCCATTTTCCATGTCTCTCTCTCTCTCTCTCTCTCTGTGTGTGTGTTCGAAGACTGGGAGCAGGCTAAGATCAGCTGCCCAGGGAGACGGAGGTTAAAGGAGATTATGGCTGATTCTCTGCCTCAATGCAATTAATCCCATCCCATTAGTGTAATGAGAGGAAGGGCCATTCCATTCGATTGGAAAGGATATTCTAGCCCATCCCTTCAGGTCTTCAGTTGCAAACGTGTGGGACTCAGGAAGTAACTGCAATGGGCACCGGGAGCAGGACCCCGGCCTGCTTCACCAACGCCCCTCGCACCCCACTCCAATCCCTCCCGAACCTGGGCACACGCACAAGGAGCACAAACCACACCCCGCTCAGAGGAAATGCTGACTCAAGGTTACGCACTCACTTAGCGAAAGTGGTAAGGCGAGGGTGGGCAAAAGCGGGAAGTGAGGCAACGTGTAACGGGAGGGCGGAAAGCAGTGGTTTTTACAGAGAAAAGGCAGGGACAGATATATATAGAATAACAGATACTGGGGAGGGAGTTACAGACTG
>NW_025188034.1:2234-3082 GCF_004010195.1 Chiloscyllium plagiosum | reverse complement strand
GAGAGAGACACACAGGACTGGGGAAAGAGAGAGACTGTCAGGACTGGGGAAAGAGAGAGAGGGAGAGAAAAACAGGACTGGGGAAAGGGAGAGACAGACAGGATTGGGGAAAAAGGACAATAGTGAGGACTGGGGAAAGAGAGAGACAGACAGGACTGGGGAAAGAGAGAGACTGACAGGAATGGGGAAATGAGAGAAGGCAGACAGGACTGGGGAAAGAGAGAGACAGACAGGACTGCGAAAAGAGAGGGACAGTCAGGATTGGGAAAAGAGAGAGTCAGGCAGGACTTGGGAAAGAGAGAGAGAGACATGACTGGGGAAAGGGAGAGACAGACAGGACAGGGGAAAGAGAGAGACTGACAGGACTGGGGAAAGAGAGAGAGAGAGAGAAACAGGACTGGGGAAAGGGAGAGACAGACAGGATTGGGGAAAGAGAGACTGACAGGACTGGGGAAAGAGAGAGAGAGAAACAGGACTGGGGAAAGGGAGAGACAGACAGGATTGGGGAAAGAGGGAGTTAGTGAGGACTGGGGAAAGAGAGAGAAGGCGGGACTGGGGAAGGAGAGAGACAGACAGGATTGGGGAAAGGGAGAGACAGACAGGACTGAGAAAAGAGAGAGAGAGACAGGATTGGGAAAAGAGAGAGACAGAGAGTACTGGGGAAAGAGAGAGACAGACAGGAGTGGGAAAAGAGAGAGTCAGACAGGACTGGGAAAAGAGAGAGTCAGACAGGACTGGGGAAAGAGAGAGACAGACATGATGGGGGAAAGAGAGGGATAGTGAGGACTGGGGAAAGAGAGAGACAGACAGGACTGGGGAAAGAGAGAGATAGACAGGATTGGGAAAAG
>NW_025188034.1:0-1777 GCF_004010195.1 Chiloscyllium plagiosum | reverse complement strand
CGCTAATACACTATAGGCCTTCTTACAAGCTCTATCCAACTTTCAAAGATCTATGAACATAGACTCCAAGATCCCTCTGCTCCTCCACCTTACTAAGGTGGAACCCTACCGTTAACCCTGTATTCCGCATTCTTATTTGTCTTTCCAAAATGGACAACCTCACACTTGACAGGGTTGAACTCCATCTGCCCAGCTCTGCATCATATCTAAGTCCCTTTGCCGTCGACAACAGCCCTCCTCACTATCCACAACTCCACCAATCTTCGTATCATCTGCAAATTTACTGACCCACCCTTCGACTCCCTCATCCAAGTCATTAATAAAAATTACAAACAGCAGAGGACCCAGAACTGATCCCTGCGGACCTCCACTTGTAACTGGGCTCCAGGCTGAATATTTGCCATCTACCACCACTCTCTGACTTTGACCGGTTAGCCAGTTTTCTAACCAATTGGCCAAATTTCCCTCTATCCCATGCCTCCTGACTTTCCGCATAAGCCTACCATGGGGTCGAGAGAGAGACAGTCAGAACTGGGGAAAGAGAGAGAAAGAGAGTGACAGGACTGGGGAAAGAGAGAGGCAAAGAGGGCTGGGGAAAGTGAGAGACAGACAGTTCTGGGGAAAGAGAAGGACAGACAGGATTGGAGAAAGAGAGAGTCAGACAGGACTGGGGAAAGAGATACAGCGAATGAGAGGGAGCAAGAGAGAGACATTCAGGACTGGGGAAAGAGAGAGACAGACAGGACTGCGGAAAGAAAGAGACAGACAGGACTGGGGAAAGAGAGAGACAGCCAGGACTGGGGAAAGAGAGAAACAGACAGGACTGCGGAAAGAGAGAGACAGTCAGGACTGGGCAAAGAGAGAGAGACAGAGAGAGAGACAGGACTGGGGAAAGAAAGAGACAGACAGGACTGGGGAAAGAGAGAGACAGACAGAACTGGGGAAAGAAAGAGACAGACAGGACTGGGGAAAGAGAGAGTCAAACATGACTGCGGAAAGAGAGAGACAGACAGGACTGGGAAAAGAGAGAGACAAACATGACTGCGGAAAGAGAGAGACAGACAGGACTGGGAAAAGAGAGCGACAGACAGGACTGGGGAAAGGGAGAGCCAGACAGGACTGGAGAAAGAGGGAGGTAAAGAGGTCTGGGGAAAGAGAAAGACAGTCAGGTCTGTGGAAAGAGAGAGACAGACAGGATGGTGGAACGAGAGAGATAGAGAGGTCTGGGGAAAGAGAGAGATAGACAGAATTGGGAACGAGAGAGACAGATAGGACTGCGGAAAGAGAGAGAGAGTACTGGGGTAAAAGAGAGACAGACAGGACTGCGAAAAGAGAGAGACAGTCAGGATTGGAAAAAGAGAGAGTCAGAGAGGACTGGGGAAAGAGAGAGACAGACATGATGGGGGAAAGATAGAGACAGACAGGACTAGGGAAAGAGAGAGACAGACGGAGTGGGGAAAGATAGAGAGAGAGACAGGACTGGGGATAGAGAGAGACAGACAGGAGTGGGGAAAGAGAGAGAGACAGGACTGGGGAAAGAGAGAGAGAGAGACCGGACTGGGGAAAGAGAGAGACAGACAGGACTGGGGAAAGAGAGAGAGAGTGAGACAGGACTGGGGAAAGAGAGAGGAGAGAGAGAGAGTGAGACAGGACTGGGGAAAGAGAGAGGGAGAGAGAGAAACAGGACTGGGGAAAATGAGAGACAGACAGGATTGGGGAAAGAGGGGGATAGTGAGGGCTGGGAAAAGAGAGAGACAGACAGGACTGGGGAAAGAGA
>NW_025188033.1:0-3082 GCF_004010195.1 Chiloscyllium plagiosum | reverse complement strand
CCTTTCAGACCACTGTCAATTCCGTTGCCCCCGACACAACTTAAAGCCGTGCCCCGGACGCCAGCTCTCTTTTGTGTAGAATCGGTACAAATGGAATCTCTACGGTCTCGCAAGACTGGAAAATGGGCTTCAAACACATCATCTCTACCAGTTCACAGGAAGGGAGCACGGACGCTCCCTCCCACAACTTCTTATGCAAACAGCTCAGATACTGAAACCAATCTGTGATAATCACTGCTCTCCCCACTTTTCCTGACATATTCAACAATCTGTGCTTATGTACACCAAGCGCCCTCAGGTCCTGCACCCCTCGTGAGAACGGTACAGACTGTTTTATGTATTTTTTAACTGTTCATCTTACCACAGTGAATCAGATTGCATGGGTCTGCATTGATCCACGTCTGACATATACCTGAACATTTTGGCTGTCCTGTTTGAGTTCAAAGCTATCTCTTGGCAGGAAAAAGCGCGAAGGACTGCAAGTTTAAAGAAAGTGTTAAAGAATCATCTCATCACCATACAAAAAGATTCATTCAGATTTGCCATTATATAATTGCACTGGGAACACGCTTTAATGTGTATACTGTGTGTCAGGAATATTGCTCAAAGATAAATTAGCTTCACATTGTAGATGGAGCACAGACATCTTCCCACATGAACATGTTCGACACGAAGGACTCACTTTACAGTTACAACCCTCTCCACATCAAGAAAGTGTGCGTATGCGTGTTTGTGTGTTTCTGTGTGTGTTATGGGTGGTTCTGTGTCTGCGTGTAAATGTGCGTGTCTGTCTAGATGTTCTGAGTGCGTGTGCGCCCATGTGAGCGTTCGGTTGTCTGTGTATGTGTGTGTGTGTTGTGTGTGGCTGTCCACTTCTGTGTTTGTGTATGTGTGCGTGTGTGTTGTTGGAGTTCCACATTCTAATGGACACATAAACAATTTTGACTGTTTTTGCATCTGGAATCGTTGAAATTGTGCATTGAAGTGTCACAATACACACACAAATAACGACATAACGAGAGTTCAGGATCGAGATGCTCCTGTTACTATGAAGAGCAAGACTGGCAAAATTGGTGAGCACTGGATGATTAGAGATATTGAGGGTTTGGTCAAGAAAAAACAAACATGAGGAAGTATATGTCAGGAATAGACCGTGTGATCAGTTAATACCTTGAGGAGAATAGCTGGAAATGATTAGGTCTAAGATGAAGTATAAAATAGATTAATCCGATAATTTAAAGGAGAATCCAAATGTAATCTGCGATTATCTACTGGAAAAGGAGGAACCATGAAGAGAATTGAGCCCCTTATTCAAGATAAATGTCGAAACAGAAGAGATCTTAAACAAATCTTAAGCAGGTGAGATATTAAACGAATATTTTGAACCAGTACGGACTGTGGAAAAAGACATGGCAGCTGGGAAACATTGGAAAAATAAACAGCGATGTTTTGACAGGAGTTCACATTACAGAAGAGGAGACACTGGATATCTTGAAATGCGGGCATTTGGATTAATCCCGTGTATTTGACTTTGTGGGAAGCACGGTAAGATATTGTGGGGCCCGAGCAGAGAGATTTGTATCATTGACAGCCATATGTGATGTGCTGAAAGACTGGAGGGTGTCGAATGTTGCGCCATTAATTAAGAAAGGCTTCAAGGGAAAGACAGGGAATAACAGACTGCTGATCCAGACGTCAGCGGTGGACAAGTTGTTTGAGTTGATTCTGAGAGTCCGGCTTAACATGAATTTGGAAAGAGAATTTTTGATTTGTATAGTCAGTGTTGTATTTCTATGGGGAAATCATCTTTCACAAACATGATTGTGTTTTGTATTCGGTGACCAAGAGATAGATGAAAGAAGAGTGTTACCCGTTGTCATAAGAGACTTCAGAAAGGCCTTCAACATGGTTCCCAATAGTAGGCTAATTAGCAATGGAGAATGGACCGGACAGTAAAGAATGTGTGAGAAATGTTTTCCTTTCGAATCAGAGCAGTGACTACAGCCATTTAGAGTCCGTGATATGGTTGTACGAGAGAATGGTGATGTACCAGTTGTGGTAATGTTATCACTATTGATTCCCTTCCTTTGGGAAGGATGTTAATAAACTGGACAACGTGCAATGATATTGGAAATGAGACTGAAGGCTTTGAGGTCGAGGAATAGGCTGGGATTTTGCTGTCTTGCATTGGAGGCTGATGGGTACCCTTATCGAGATTTATTAAATCATGAGGAGCATGGATAAGTGAAATAACCAAGTTCTTCTCTATAGCGTAGATGGGTCGTATCTTAATCTTTATTCGTGAAGGAAACGGCCACAGAGGGTCGTGTCACTATCTGCCTATTCACCATCCTTCTCCTGAGGGGCAGTCAGTTTCTTGTATCGTGTAACTTTGGTGTATCTACCTCCCTATCGTCGCTCCAGCACGAATATATCAGCTCACGTACCCAGCAATCCCGGTGTCCGCGTCCATTCCTGTTGACATTTCATTCCGTAAATCTTTAAGAGGGAAAGTTAACGTTCTTCGCAGCCCCATGGTAACCGCTCATCACTCCCACGGCTGAAAATGATAAGTACACCATTTCGGATACTGTTGGGGGTTACGACCTGCAACAGCAGGGGAAAGCCACAACAGCCACTTCCCTGGCTCTGAGCCTGGATCTGTGGCTCAGAAGTGATGGGAGTGGGTGAGCGGAGAATAACAGAGCGATTGTGGTAGGAGGTTTAATGGAGAGAGGAACAGACTGGAGATACTGTGGTCGATAACAAAACCTCAATAGTATTTGTTGCCTCTGGGTGCCAGGGTCGGGTATGTCTCAGATCGATTCTACAGGATTCATCAGGGTGAAAGAAAGCAGGCAAACGTCATGGTACACCGCAGTACTAGTGACATATGTGGAGGCAATGAAAAGAGAACAGCGAGAGTTAGGTTGGAAGCTATAAGATGGAACGGTCAGAGCAGTAATCTCAGGAATGCTACTGGTGTGGCGGACTAGTGACACTAGGAATAGAGAGCGACTGCAGATGAACACGAGGCTGCAGATCTAGCGTAGGGGTGAGGGCTTCAGATATGTCGATCATT
>NW_025188032.1:0-3082 GCF_004010195.1 Chiloscyllium plagiosum | reverse complement strand
TTTCCGACAGCAGGGAGACCAGGATTAAAGGCAGTATTACAAAAGTGGCCAAACCAGTGTCCAGTACAGATGCAATATGTCATGAAAATGTGTCGACTCAAAGCACGCACCAATAAAGGGAAGATCACGAAGTGTCTTCTTCACTGCGCTGTCCACCTGTGATGGCACTTTCGAGGA
The DNA here is from genome assembly GCF_004010195.1 of Chiloscyllium plagiosum. Lineage (NCBI taxonomy): Eukaryota > Metazoa > Chordata > Chondrichthyes > Orectolobiformes > Hemiscylliidae > Chiloscyllium > Chiloscyllium plagiosum. Next base: position 2,905 of record NW_025188032.1, on the reverse strand, counting down.
ACAGAGAACCTGCACCACAATGTGAAGAAGGGCTTATGCCCGAAACGTCGATTCTCCTGTTCCCTGGATGCTGCCTGACCTGCTGCGCTTTTCCAGCAACACATTTTCAGCTCTGATCTCCAGCATCTGCAGACCTCACTTTCTCCCCAGTGTGACACAGTAGCTCAGTGACTAGCATTGCTGCTTCAGAGCGCAGCGATCTGGGTTTAATTCCATCCTTGAATTATTGTCTGTGTGGGGTTTGTACATTCTCCCCGTGTCTGTATGAGTTTCCTCTGGATGTTATGTTTTCCTCCGACAGTATAAAGATATACAGATAAGGGTATGCTAGATTGGCCATGCTAAATTGCGTAAAGTACCCAGGGATGTGTAGGCGAGGTGGATTAGACATGGGAGATGCAGACTCAGAGGGATAGGATAGGGTTTTGTCCAGTGGGTTACTGTTTAGAGGTTCAGTATGGCCTCGATGGGCCGAATAGCCTGTTTCCTCACTGGAGGGATTCGATAATGTCTATGGAGTTCTCCTTGATTGGCAGCTTTCAACAGGACCCTCCCTACATGTCTTGCCTTGATGTGTCTTGCCAAAATGCAACACCTCACATTTAACTAAAATTCACTCCATCTGCCATTCCTCGGTTAACCTCAGCAAAGTCCCATTATAGTCTGAGAGATCATTCTTCACTGACGACTACACCAACAAATTTGGCATTATCTACAAACTTACTGACCATACTTCATATACTCAAATGCAAATGATTTGTATAAGTGAAAAAAGGTAGTGGACCCCCTATTGATCTTTGCGGCACGCCACTGGTCACACGTCTCCAAGTTTAATGAACAAATGCCCACTGTCACGCCCTGTCTCCCATGTTCAAGAAAACTTTGGATCTAACAGGCGAACTCTCCCTGGATTCTAGGCAGTCTAACCTTGCTAACCAGTCTACCATGTAGAACATTTTGTTTTTCTTACTGAATTCCATAAAGACAACATCCACTGTCTGGCCTTCATCAATCATCTTCATCACTTCCTCAAAAAATTTCACCCAGTCAGTGAGACGTGATCTCCAATGAACAAAGCCCTCTTCAGTCTTTGTCTTTCCCAATGCATATAGATCCTTTTCCTCGAAATCCCTTTCAACAATTTCGTCACCATTAATGTCAGGCTGATCGATCTACAGTTACCTGTTTTTTCCTTACTTTCTTAAATAATGACACTATGTTAGCAGCCCTCCAGTCTTTTGACACCTCACTTGAGGAAATCAATGTTACAAATATATCAGCAAAATGCTGAGCAATCGATTTGCTAGCTTCCCACAAATATCTGGGATTCAACCGCTCAAGTCCCAGGGATTTGTTCATATTTATGTGTTTTAAAATGTCCAACACCTGCTTGTAATATAGACACTTTTCATGTTATCATTGTATATTTCTCCATTCTCTCGTTCTTGTAACCTCCTCCACATTAAATACTGAGGAGAAATACTTGTTTAGTATCCCTCCAACCTATGTATATGTGGCTCCATACATAGGTAGCCTTACTGATCGTTAAGGGGACCTATTCTCTCCCAAGTTAATCTTTTGCCATTAAAGGATTTGTAGAATTTCTTCAATGCCTCATTAACCCTATTTCTAAAGCAATCTCTTGTCCACATTTTTCTTGTCCGATTTCCCCATTGACTATCCATTTGCTGCCCTTATACACCTCTCGGGATTAACTTGATCTCAGCTCTGTTTACCTGACATATACCTCCTTCCTTACCTTGACCAGAGCATCAATATATCTAGCCATCTAGTACTCCCTGCACCCACCAGCTTTGCCCCTCTCACTAATAGGAAGACGTTGGCTCTGGAGTCTCTGAAACCGAGTTTTAATGGCCTTGCATTTTCCAACCATCCATTTACCTGCGAATAGAGTATTCCAATCAGCCTTTCACAGGACTCGCCTAACACTTTCAAAATTGGCCTTGTTAAAAGTTAGAACTTTAATATTTACACCGTGTCTTGCCTATTCCAAAACTTATTTAAAACTAATATTTATGCGTAACAGACTTGAAAGTTAAATAAACACTTTCTGCCCCTCTGTGACAGGCTCGAGAGGCTGAATGGCCTCCTCCTGTCCTTGTGTAACGGACCCGAGACATTTGGGTAATCCCGTGGATTACGAGCAGCCGTTAAACTGTATATGATGGAGGTCCATACATTCTCAGTTACAGAAACACAAACAACACAATGTACTTCAGGTGCCCTCTCAGTAGCACTTCATACAGCTGCAGCGACACATCTCTTCGTTTTGAATAATACTGTTGGCAAAATGTGCCAATATTCTAGATTTACAACTTTTCAAGTAGCAATTTGGGCTGAATGGCCTTCGCTTATCCCTCTGTAAGAGGCCCATAGGGACAGAGTTGCTTCGGCCTGTTGCTGAGCAGCAATCTCAATGCTCTCTCAAGGTTATGAAAGGATTTGATAACAGGGCACCTCAGGCCAGGAGTAGCCTCACACTGGTCAATAAGTATTATACTTTGGGTTAAGGTATCTAGAAACTTGCTCACCCGACTTTTTGTATGCAACCGATCTGTGATTTTATAACTGCCTCCTTTCATAAACAGAGTGGAACACATTTAGAACCCTGCAGTGTCCTGTTAATACTCTCATATACAAGTTTAATAAATGATTTAAAATGATTAATAAATGAAATTAAACATCGAAAAATGCCTTGATTGTCTACTGAGTCTTTCATCTGTTTGAATACCATGATAGTTTCATTTCTTTCATGTGTAAATCACAAAACCTTTTTCTTTTAAAGTTGTATTCTCAGGTTAGCTGTAACAATGAGTGTTCGCTAGACAATATGTTGAAGGTGTTAGCCCACTCTGTTTTCTGTCTATATGATGATGTTTAGAAT
>NW_025188031.1:1731-3082 GCF_004010195.1 Chiloscyllium plagiosum | reverse complement strand
CATACCTCCCACTGTACAGTAACCAACACGGCCCGACATAAAGCCCTCTGTACAGTAAGCATCACGTCCCGACAAACTTTCCACTGTACAGTAACCATCACAGTCGGACATACCACCTTCCTTCTGTACAGTTACTATCCCGGCCAGAACATAACTCCAACTGTACAGTAACCATCACGACCCGACATACCTCCCACTGTACAGGAACCATCACGGATTGGACATTCCTCCCACTGTACAGTAAGCATCACGGCCCGACATACCATCCACTGTACAGTAACCATCACGGCCCGACATACCTCCCACTGTACAGGAACCATCACGGATTGGACATTCCTCCCACTGTACAGTAACCATCACGGCCCGACATACCTCCCACTGTACAGTAACCATCACGGCCTGACATAACCCCCACTGTACAGTAACTGTCACACCCCAACATACCTCCAACAGTACAGTAACCATCACACCCCAACATAACTCCCACTGTACTGTAACTATCACGGCCCGACATACCTCCCACTGTAGAGTAACCGTCACACCCCGACATACCTCCCACTATACAGTAACCATCACGGCCCGACATACCTCCCACTATACAGTAACCATCACAGCCTGACATACCTCCCACTGTACAGTAACCATCACACCCCAACATACCTCCCACTGTACAGTAACCGTCACGGTCTCACATACCTCCCAATGTACAGTAACCGTCACGGCCTGACATACCTCCCTCTGTATAGTAACCGTCACGGCCTGACATACCTCCCACTGTATAGTAACCGTCATGACCCAACATTCCTCACAGTCTACGGGAGCCATCAAATGTTTAGCACTGCTCCCTCACAGCGCCAAGGTCCTCGGTTCAATTCTGGCTTTGGGTACCTAACTGTGTGGAGTGTGCACATTCCCCCTGTGTCTACATGGGTATCCTACGACAGTCCAAAGATGTGCAGTTCAGGTGAATTGGCGACATTAAATTGCGAATTGTTTTAGTCATACAGAAATGGGTGTGGGTGGGTTACTCTCCGGAGTGTTGACGTGGACTGGTTAGGCCGAAGGGTCTGTTTCCGCACTGTAAGGAATCTAATCTACTCTCCAAGGTTCAAGTCAGGAATATAATGGAATAATCACTTGACTGAATGAGTGCAGCTCCAACAGTATTCTAGTATGGACTTATTAGCAACAGGCAACATAGTTGCATGGGGAAAATCATGTCTCACAAACTTGATTGAATGTTTTGAGGAAGTGACAAAATTGATTGATGAGAGTGTGGGGCTGGTTGTTGGCCGTTTGGATCTTAGTAAGGTCTTTGATATAGTTTCTTATGGCAGGCTCATACAGAAGG
>NW_025188031.1:0-698 GCF_004010195.1 Chiloscyllium plagiosum | reverse complement strand
AATGCTGCAGCTCAGGGTGCACTGACAACTCTCATTGCAATGCTGCTACAAGGACATTGTGCTCAGGGACACCCACCCAGCTCATGGGCTGTCCCTCTGGGCTGCTCACTCCATGTTTGTACACACTCACTTTGTGCTGACTTGGATGCTCACAGAGTGCCTTACCCTGCCCTCAGCAGTGTTTCCCCTCAGCCGGAGCTACCAGGCTCACCCGCCTGCTGTATTGTCTTGGTGTTTAGCACAGACACAAACCCAGGAAGCTTGATATCATTGTCCACAATCAGTCACGGTGCCCAGCACAGTCAGTCAACGGGAGTCTCAGGTCCCAATCCGGGAGCTTGGACACAATCAGTCAGCCTCTTGTGGTTGTTAGGGTCAGGATCCATCCCGTGAGGGGGCGAGAAGCAGAATGTTTGGAGCCCCCTATCCCTCTTGGCTCTTTCTGCTCTCGTGTAGGGTGTGGAATTGTTTGTAACAGTTGGTACAGACCGAGAGAAGGAGCTGCATTCAGTGAGAGTGGGATAACATGAGCCTTTGTGGGAGGTGGGTGCAGTAACAGAGAGACAGTGAGGGCGAGCTCACAAAGTGCAGATGGTGGTACTTGCCATGGTGGAGTGGAAAAGGTCACTGACCTCCTTCCAACACTGCTGGGCATTCATCCAGTAGGCTGGCACCTCACTGACACAGGGGTCAACCAC
>NW_025188030.1:302-3081 GCF_004010195.1 Chiloscyllium plagiosum | reverse complement strand
CTTCAGCATATAATCTATCTCTTCCTGGCTATTTATCAGTTCTGATGGCGGATCACTGTATTTGAAACATTACCTTCACTTTCTCTCTACAGATGTTGCCAAACCTGCCCAGTTTCTCAGCAATTCCTATTTTTCTCAACATAAAGTTATTGCTTTCCCGGTCACACTCTGGTCGAGATGTTAGTGTCTGTCATACATCTCCTGGTCTGATTCTACAGACTTGCTGACTATTTCCCCCAGGACTCGACTTTCATATTAGTTTCTGACCCGGGTTTGCACAGCTCTTTGTAATCTTCAGCTCACAATCTATTTCTGGGCCTACTCTGAGATTGATCTTATCTGTCTTCCCTCCTACCTCTCAGTACAATCCTTGTTACAATGTCCTGCCAAGTCTCATTTTTTTATCCATCCGTGGGACATGGACATTGCTGACAGGACAGCATTTATTGACGTCCTGAGTTTCCCTTGAAAAGATGGTGCTGAGCTGTCTTATCGAACCACTGCAGGTCACATGCAGTAGATTAACCCACAATGCACTTAGGGAGGGAATTCGCGGAATGTGAATCAGAGACAGGGAATTTTAGCGAAATATTTCCAAGTCAGGACGGTGAGTGGCTGGGGAGAAACATTCAAGGAGTGGGGTTCCCAAGTATCTGCTGCCCTTGTGTTTTTAGATGGGAAGTGGTCATGTGTTTAGAAGGTGCTGTCTCAGTATCTTGGCGAATTTCTGCAATGCATCTTGTACATGGAACACACTGCTGCTACTGAATGTTGATAGTGGAGGGAGTGGATCCCTGTGGATGTGGAGCAATCAGGTGGGTCCCTTCCTCCTGGATGGTGTCAAGCTTCTTGAGGGTTGTTGGAGTTGCACCCATCCAGGGAAGTGGGGAGTATTCCATCACACTCCAGATTAGTTCCCATCAGAGTGATATCTGAGCTTTACCCATACTGCCTCAGTGGATGAGCCTCCACTATGTCCTCTCTGAGTGCAGAGTAACAACATTCTCCCTGATCAGTAATATCATTGTTCTGTGTCTTCTACCTCCCTCTCTATCTCGTCTAAAACAACAAAAACCTAGAATGCTGAGCAGACAGTCCTGCCTCTTCCTCAACCAACTCCAGTATTGGCCCCTATATCATAGTTCCATATACTGATCCTGGCTCGAAGCTCATCTGCCTTCCCTATGATGCTCCTTGTGTTGAAATAAACACACTTCAGCCCATCAGTTCCATCGTGTTCACGTACCTGTCTCTGCCTGACCTTCCTTTCTGATTTCCTGGTCCGAGCATCGACCTTCTCCCCAATCCTTCCATTTCCTGACCTGCTGTTCTGGTTCCTAGCCCCCTGCCACTCTGGTTGAAACCTTCCTGAGTAGCACTGGCGAACCTCCCTGCGAGGATAATGGTTCCCCTCCAGTTTAGGTACAACCTATCCTTCTTGTACAGGTCAGCCCTGCCACAGAAGAGGTTGAAACCCTGCCCCCTGCACCAGCTCCTTAGCCACACATTCCTCTATCCTATCTTGTATTCTTTGCCTCACTAGCATGTAGCACTGGTACGATCTCAAGGATTACTACCCTCAAGGTCCTGCTTTTCAGTCTCCTTCCTAACTCCCTGTATTCCCTCCTCAGAACCCCATCCCTTTTCCTACCTGTGTGCACAATGACTCTGGCTGATGACCCTCCCCTTTAAGGATGTCATGCAGCTGCTCAGAGACTCTGTCACCAGGGAGGGAACACGCCATCCTGGAGGCTCCAACACAGCCAGAGAAATGCCTGTCTGTGCCCCGAACTAGCAAGTCCCCTCCAACTATCACTCACTTGGACTCTGCCCGCCCCTGGTTTACAGCAGAGCCAGTTGTAGTGCCCCAGGCCTGGCTGCTGCTGTTATCCTCCCCCCGAAAGTGCCCCAGGCCTGGCTGCTGCTGTTATCCTCTCCCCGAAAGGCTATCCCTCCCAACAGTATCCAACACAGTAAACCTGTTAGAGAGGGGAACAGTGACAGGAGACTGGTGCATCACCTGCCTTTTTCTCCTGGAGAGTGAGGTATGACTCCAACCAGGAGAAAGGGAGGCCTGCAGATGCTGGAGATCAGATTCGAGAGTGTGGTGCTGGAAAAGCACAGTAGGTCAGGCAGTATCCGAGAAGCAGGAGAATCAATATTTTAGACAGAAGCCAAAGCAAACTCAACCAAGACTCCAACCAGCGGAGAATGTGCCCCATGATACCCATTGGTTCCTGTTTAGCCAAGGTCCCTTTGATGCCACGCTCGTTTAGATGTGGCCTTGATGTTGTGAGCTGTTCCTCTCTCCCTGCCTCTGGAATTCTTTGTCCTTTTTTTAACCAAGGTTCGGATGGGCTCCAGTCCTAATGGCCCTGGAGGAACCCAATCTGGGTGTCACTGAACAGCTTATTACTGAGTGGGTGCTGCTTGATAGAAGCTTCCATCACTTTGATGATGCAGAGGAGACTGATGGGGCACTATTTACCTGGGGTGGATTTATCCTGCCTTTTGTATACCTTGGCAATTTTCGATCCCAGTGTGATAGCTCAACTGGAACAGACTGACAAGGGGAGCATCATGTTCTGGAACACAAGTCTTCAGTAGGATTGAAGTTACTGGATTAATTTCGGATAACTGGTCAGCATGGGCGAATTGGACCGGAGTGCCCACTTCCATGCTGTATGTCTGTGTGACTCTCTGACTCTGAACATTGTCAGAGCCCACAGCCTTTACACTATCCAGTGCCTCCCACAGTTTCTTGATGTGACGTGGAGTG
>NW_025188030.1:0-289 GCF_004010195.1 Chiloscyllium plagiosum | reverse complement strand
CTGAGTTGTATTACCCACTGCCAATCTGGCTGAAGGTTGCTGCAAATGCTTCAGTCTTATCTTTTCCCCTGATGTGTTGGGCTCTTCCATCATTGAGGATAAGGATACTTGTGCTGCATCTTCCCCCAATGAGATTTTTAAAACTTGTCCCCGACATTTCACAACTGGACACAGCAGGACTGCTTAATAAAGCTTAGATCGGGACCATTCGTTGTGGCATCCCTTAACTCTGTCCATCACTTGCTGGTTGTGCTGTTATGAAGCAAGTAGACCTGTTTGGTAGCTTGAC
>NW_025188029.1:2084-3081 GCF_004010195.1 Chiloscyllium plagiosum | reverse complement strand
TTGTCTTTCCCTGGTTATAAGATGAGTGAGACTAGGTTTATCTGGCTGTTTCAAGGCACGTTGGACTGAAGTATGTAGAGAGATTGGTCAGGTGAGGAATACTTTCACTGGAGTTCAGTGAGTGAGGGAGGGTATCATAAAATCTAATAAAGTTTCTAACATGACTAGACAGGGCAGATGCAGGGAGGCTGTTCCTAATGGTGCATATGCCCAGATCCAGGGTTTACCACCGAAGGATTCGAGGTGAGACATTTATGATTGAGATGTGGAGACATTTCGCCACCCAAATAATGATGGGCCTCTGGAATTCATTATCACAGGAAGTATTTGATGTCAGAACAGTGTATGTTTTCAAGAGGCGGTTAGATGTAGCACTTAGTGCATTTGGGCTGAAAGGTTATGGGGAGAAATGAAGGGTCTGGCTATTGAGCTGGAAGATCAGTCACGGACGTGATGAATAAAGGTGAGAGTTGGAAAGGCCGTATTGCCTCCTCCTGCTTCTATCTTCTATTTTCCTCTGATATCAGTGTTGTGCTACCATAAAATGGCTGCTGTGACCAAACTTTAAATAGTTGACTGACACCATCTAATTACTCGTCCTATGTCTCTAAGCCTCCTACAGATGAATCTCAGCGCGATGTGAACTGGTTCTGGATTTTAGAATTAGAAGGGACAATATAAACTCAATATTAAAGATTTAAACTGGGTGAAGGAACAGATAATCCTTCAGTTTGGTTGTGGAAATCTGACAGCACACGTGAGAGACAAATGTGACAAAAGGTGTTTTCATTCAGAAATTCCTGCCTTGCAAAGATATCAGTCTGAAATGGAGAAGCAGGATATGTAGAACTCTGTTAGAAATAATGTGCAAGTTTCGATGACGAGATAAAAATTCCTGAATATGTTTGAAGTTACTGCTCTGAGAGAATTAGACGTTTCAGCAGATCCTGCTTACTTCTCAAGCTTCAAACAGTCAGAGCGACATACATGTACAAAA
>NW_025188029.1:0-1216 GCF_004010195.1 Chiloscyllium plagiosum | reverse complement strand
TCTGTGCGCAATTCAGTTTGTCTCTGAACAAGTAAGAAAGGCACATCGAGAACAAAGTGTGAGGGAGAATGTGTGAGGGGCAGTGCGTGAGAGAGTGCGAGGGACAGAGTGTGAGACAGAGAGCATGTGACTGTGTGACAAAGTTTGAGGGATAATGAGTGTGGGAGATGCTTTTTTCGTGTCTCTGTGTGTTAGAGACAGTGTCGATGTGTGTGTTTTAGAATGCTAGTACGTAAATGTGTGCGTGTGTGTGAGAAATTGATAAAGAGAGGAAGAGAGTTTAAGGGAGTTAGTCATTGTTTGTATTTGACTGAGAGAGTGCTCTGAGTGCGTGAAAAATATGTGTGAGCTTGATTGACTGTGGGTGATGATGAGTGTGTAATAATGCACACGTATGAGTGTGACTGCATGCAGATAGTGTCACAGAGAGGCTGTGAGAGCGAGACTCTCTCAAACGATACTCAATAGTGGGGAAAATCCCAACTAGAGAGATTCCTAACAAGACATCCTTATGTCCCTGATACAATCTGTTGGCATCTCCCCGCTGCCTCCACCGTCATGTAAATTTGTGACAACATTAATCCTTCTGGGCAATAATGTTTAATACTTTCACCTTATTTTTAACAGAAACATTCACTTTTTTCTCTATTCTTTCGACAAACATGAATCATATTTGACCATATGATACTCCATCTCCGAATTCTTTCAATATAATTCGCACGACATTTTCTGCAACGTAGACGCTATGATTCGATGTGATGAACTGTACTCTCAGTACTTTCATTTTTCAACTTCATAATATCCAGTCAGAAAACTGCCATCTGTCATGATAACCCTTTATGGGTGTGGAAGTTTGGACTCAGCAAGGAAAGAGACTTTTAATCTGTCTCTGAGTTCGTTTGGAAATCGCTGCTGCACAGGGATATCTGTTCACACTATTTGATTTGACATTTACGTTTCCAATAAGTGAACATGTCCACAGCAAGTTACAGCCTCTTCGGTCCCCCTCACACTTTCTTTGCCAACCAACGTGGGTCTTTTCAGTGAACGTAGGGGCATTGCACTTGTTCCATTTGGCAAAATAATTGACAGTGTTTGTAAATGGCTGTGACTTTAACAGAGACGCTTCAAGAAACCCACACGAGGACCAGCTCACAAAGCTGGAAATAAACCACTGAGTTCGAGGAAATGCAGAGGCATGGGACTGAGGGCAATT
>NW_025188028.1:0-3081 GCF_004010195.1 Chiloscyllium plagiosum | reverse complement strand
ACAGGGAGCAGCTTTCTGAGTGAGATACTGGACAGGGAGTAGGTTTCTGTGTGAGATACTGGTCAGGGAGCAGCTTTCTGAGTGAGATCCTGGACAGGGAGCAGCTTTCTGTGTGAGGTACTGTACCGGGAGCAGGTTTCTGAGTGAGATACTGGACCGGGAGCCGCTTTCTGTGTGAGGTACTGGACAGGGAGCAGCTTTCTGTGTGAGATACTGGACAGGGAGCAGCATTCTGTGTGAGGTACTGGACAGGGAGCAGCCTTCTGTGTGAGATACTGGACAGGGAGCAGCTTTCTGAGTGAGGTACTGGACAGGGAGCAGCTTGCTGTGTGAGATACTGGACAGGGAGCAGCTTGCTGTGTGAGGTATTGTACAGGGAGCAGCTTTCTGTGAGAGGTACTGGACAGGGAGCAGCTTTCTGTGTGAGGTACTGGACAGGGAGCAGCTTTCTGTGTAAGGTACTGATCTTGGAGCAGCTTTCTGAGTGAGGTAATGTCCCGGGAGCAGCTTTCTGTGTGAGATACTGTCCCGGGAGCAGCTTTCTGTGTGAGGGACTGGACAGGGAGCAGCTTTCTGTGTGAGATACTGGACAGGGAGCAGCTTTCTGTGTGAGGTACTGGACAGGGAGCAGCTTTCTGAGTGAGATACTGTACCGGGAGGAGCTTTCTGTGTGAGGTACTGGACAGGGAGCAGCTTTCTGAGTGAGATACTGTACAGGGAGCAGCTTTCTGTGTGAGGTACTGGGCAGGGAGCAGCTTTCTGTGTGAGGTACTGTACAGGGAGCAGCTTTCTGTGTGAGATACTGTCCCGCGAGCAGCTTCCTGAGTGAGGTACTGGACAGGGAGCAGCTTTCTGAGTGAGGTACTGTACCGGGAGGAGCTTTCTGAGTGAGGTGCTGTACCGGAGCAGCTTTCTGTGTGAGATACTGGAACGGGAGCAGCTTTCTGTGTGAGGTACTGGACATGGAAAAGCTTTCTGTGTGAGGTACTGGACATGGAGCAGATTTCTGTGTGAGGTACAGGACAGGGGCAGCTTTCTGTGTGATGTACTGGACAGGGAGTAGCTTTCTATGTGAGATACTGGACAGGGAACAGCTTTCTGTGTGAGGTACTGTACAGGAAGCAGCTTTCTGTGTGAGGTACTGTACCGGGAGCAGCTTTCTGTGCGAGATACTGGACAGGGAGCAGCTTTCTGTGTGAGGTACTGTACAGGGAGCAGCTTTCTGAGTGAGATACTGTACAGGGAGCAGCTTTCTTTGTGAGGTACTGGACAGGGAGCAGCTTTCTGGGTGAGGTACTGATCCGGGAGCAGCTTTCTGAGTGAGATACTGTGCAGGGAGCAGCGTTCTGTGTGAGGTACTGGACAAGGACCAGCATTGTGTGTGAGGTACTGTCCCGGGAGCAGCTTTCTGATTGAGATACTGTACAGGGATCAGCTTTCTTTGTGAGATACTGTACAGGGATCAGCTTTCTTTGTGAGGTACTGGACAGGGAGCAGCTTTCTGTGTGAAGTACTGTTCAGGCAGCCGCTTTCTGAGTGAAGTACTGTACCGGGAGCAGCTTTCTGAGTGAGGTACTGTCCCGGGAGCAGCTTTCTGAGTGAGGTATTGGACAGGGAGCAGCTTTCTGAGTGAGGTACTGGACAGGGAGCAGCTTTCTGTGTGTGGTACTGTACCGGGAGCAGCTTTCTGAGTGAGATACTGTACAGGGAGCAGCTTTCTGTGTGAAGTACTGTACCGGGAGCAGCTTTCTGTGTGAGGTACTGTACAGGGAGCAGCTTTCTGTGTGAGGTACTGGACAGGGAGCAGCTTTCTGTGTGTGGTACTGTACCGGGAGCAGCTTTCTGAGTGAGATTCTGGACAGGGAGCAGCTTTCTGTGTGAGATACTGGACAGGGAGCAGCTTTCTGTGTGAGGTACTGTACCTTGAGCAGCTTTCTGTGTGTGGTACTGGACCGGGAGCCGCTTTCTGTGTGAGATACTGGACAGGGAGCAGCTTTCTGTGTGAGATACTGGACATGGAGCAGCTTTCTGTGTGAGGTACTGGAACGGGAGCAGCTTTCTGTGTGAGGTACTGGACAGGGAGCAGCTGTCTGTGTGAGGTACTGTACAGGAAGCAGCTTTCTGTGTGAGGTACTGGACAGGGAGTAGCTTTCTATGTGAGATACTGGACAGGGAGCAGCTTTCTGTGTGAGGTACTGTCCAGGAAGCAGCTTTCTGTGTGAGGTACTGGACCGGGAGCAGCTTTCTGTGTGAGGTACTGATCCCGGAGCAGCTTTCTGAGTGAGATACTGTACAGGGAGCAGCTTTCTGTGTGAGGTACAGGACAGGGAGCAGCTTTCTGAGTGAGATACTGTACCGGGACCAGCTTTCTGTTTGAGGTACTCGACTGGGAGCAGCTTTCAGAGTGAGGAATTGTACCGGGAGCAGCTTTCTGTGTCAGATACTGTACCGCGAGCAGCTTCCTGAGTGAGGTACTGTACCGGGAGCAGCTTCCTGAGTAAGGTACTGGACAGGGAGCAGCTTTCTGTGTGAGTTACTGTACCGGGAGGAGCTTTCTATGTGAGATACTGGACAGAGAGCAGCTTTCTGTGTGAGATACTGTGCAGGGAGCAGCTTTCTATGTGAGGTACTGGACAGGGAGCAGCTTTCTGTTTGAGATACTGTACCGGGAGGAGCTTTCTGTGTGAGGTACTGGACAGGGAGCAGCTTTCTGTGTGAGGTACTGTACCGGGAGCAGCTTTCTGAGTGAGGTACTGTTCCGGGAGCAGCTTTCTGTCTGTGGTACTGTCCCGGGAGCAGCTTTCTGTGTGAGGTACTGTACCGGGAGCAGCTTTCTGTGTGAGATACTGGACAGGGAGCCACTTTCTGTGTGAGGGACTGGACAGAGAGCAGCTTTCTGTGTGAGGTACTGTACCGGGAGCAGCTTTCTGAGTGATGTACTGTACCGGGAGCAGCTTTCTGTGTGAGATACTGGACAGAGAGCAGCTTTCTGTGTGAGATACTGTGCAGGGAGCAGCTTTCTGAGTGAGGTACTGGACAGGGAGCAGTTTTCTGTGTGAGACACTGGACAGGGAGCCTCTT
>NW_025188027.1:0-3081 GCF_004010195.1 Chiloscyllium plagiosum | reverse complement strand
GTTCTTTTTCAATGACAGAGAGCTGGGTGTATGTTCTTTTTCAGTGACAGAGAGCTGGGAATGTGTTCTTTATGAGTGACAGAAAGCTGAGTGTGTTCTTTATCAGTGAGAGAGAGCTTGGAGTGTGTTCTTTTTCAGTGACAGAAAGCTGGGAGTGTGTTCTTTATCAGTGACAGAGAGCAGGGAGTGTGTTCTTTATGGGTGACAGAAAGCTGTGAGTGTGTTCTTTATGGGTGACAGAAAGCTGTGAGTGTGTTCTTTATCAGTGACAGAGAGCTGGGAGTGTGTTCTTTATCAGTGACAGAGAGCTGGGTGTGTGTTCTTTATGGGTGACAGAAAGCTGGGAGTGTGTTCTTTATCAGTGGCAGAGAGCTGGGAGTGTGTTTTGTCTTAGTTGGAGAGAGCTGAGTGTGTGTTCTTTTTCAGTGACAGAGAGCTGTGAGTGTGTTTTTTATCAGTGATCGAGAGCGGGGAAAGTTTTCTTTATCAGTGACAGAGAGGTGGGAATTTGTTTTGTCTCAGTGACAGAGAGCTGGGATTGTGTTCTTTTTCAGTGACAGAGATCTTGAAGTGTGTTCTTTTACAATGACAGAGAGCTGGGAGTGTGTTCTGAAACAGTGACAGAGAAGTGGGGGGGTGGGGGGGGGGGTTCCTTATCAGTGACAGAGAGCTGGGAGTCTGCTCTGTATCAGTGACAGAGATCTGGGAGTGTGTTCTTTTCCAATGACAGAGAGCTGGGAGTGTGTTCTGAATCAGTAACAGAGAGCTGTGAGTGTGTTCTTTATCTGTGACAGAGAGCAGGGAGTGTGTTCTTTCGAAGTGACAGAGAGTTGGACGTGTGTTTTTTATCACTGAGAGAGAGCTTGGAGTGTGTTCTTTCACTGTGACAGAGAGATGGAAGTCTGTTTTGTCTCAGTGACAGAGCACTGTGAGTCTGTTCTTTATGAGTGACAGAAAGCTAGCAGTGACAGAGAGCTGGGTATGTGTTTTGTCTTAGTGAGAGAGAGCTGAGTGTGTGTTCTTTTTCACTGACAGAGAGCTGTGAGTGTGTTCTTTATCACAGACATAAGCTGGGAGTGTGTTCTTTATCAGTGAAAGAGAGCTGGGAATTTGTTTTGTCTCAGTGACAGAACTGGGTATGTGTTCTTTGTCAGTGACAGAGATCTGGGAGTGTGTTCTTTTTCAATGACAGAGAGCTGGGAGTGTGTTCTGAATCAGTGACAGAGCGCTGGGAATGTGTTTTGTCTCAGTGACAGAGAGCTGGGAGTGTGTTCTTTATCAGTGACAGAGAGTTGGGAGTGTGTTCTTTATGAGTGACAGAGAGCTTGGTCTGTGTTCTTTATCAGTGACAGAGAACTGGGTGTGTGTTCTTTATCAGTGACAGAGATCTGGGAGTGTATTCTTTTTCAATGACAGAGAGCTGGATGTATGTTCATTTTCAGTGGCAGAGAGCTGTGAGTGTGTTCTTTATCATTGACAGAGAGCTGGGAGGGTGTACTTTGTCTGTGACAGAGAGGTGGAGAGGTGTAATTTATCGGCGACAGAGAGCTGGGAGAGTGTTTTTATCAGTGACAGAGAGCTGGGTGTGTGTTCTGAATCAGTGACAGAGAGCTGGGAGTGTGTTCTTTACCAGTGACAGAGAGCTGGGTGTATGTTCTGTTTCAGTGACAGAGAGCTGGGAGTGTGTTCTTTGTCAGTGACAGAGAGATGGAAGTGTGTTCTTTATCTGTGACATAGAGCTGGCAGGGTGTACTTTATCAGTGAAGAGAGCTGGGAGTGTGTTCTTTATCTGTGACATAGAGCTGGGAGGGTGTACTTTATCAGTGACAGAGAGCTGGGAGGGTGTTCTTTATCAGTGAGAGAGAGCATGGAGTGTGTTCTTTTTGAGTGACAGAAAGCTGGGAGTGTGTTCTTTGTCATTGACAGAGAGCTGGGAGTGTGTTCTTTATGAGTGACAGAAAGCTGTGAGTGTGTTCTTTATCAGTGACAGAGAGCTGGGAATGTGTTTTGTCTTAGTTGGAGAGAGCTGAGTGTGTTGTCTTTTTCAGTGACAGAGAGCTTTGAGTGTGTTCTTTATCAGTGATAGAGAACTGGGAGAGTGTTCCTTTTCAGTGACAGAGAGCTGTGAGTGTGTTCTTTAGTGAGAGAGAGCTGTGAGTGTGTTCTTTATGAGTGACAGAAAGCTGTGAGTGTGTTCTTAATCAGTGACTGAGAGCTGGGAATGTGTTTTGTCTTCATTGGAGAGAGCTGAGTGTGTGTTGTTTAGCAGTGATAGAGAACTGGGAGTGTGTTCTTTATCAGTGACTAGAGAGCTTTGAGTGTGTTCTTTATCAGTGAGAGAGAGCTGTGAGTGTGTTCTTTATCAGTGAGTTAGAGCTGTGAGTGTGTTCTTTATCAGTGAAAGAGAGCTGGGAGAGTGTTCTTTATCAGTGACAGAGAGGTGGGATTTGTTTTGTCTCAGTGACAGAGAGCTGGGTGTGTGTTCTTTGTCAGTGACAGAGAGTGGAAGTGTCTTCTTTCTCAGTGACAGAGTCTCAGTGTGTGTTCTTTATCAGTGAGAGAGAGCTTGGAGTGTGTTCTGAATCAGTGACAGAGAGCTGGGAGGGTGTACTTTATCAGTGACAGACAGCTGGGAGTGTGTTCTTTTTCAGTGACAGAGAACTGGGAGTGTGTTCTTTATGAGTGACAGAGAGCTGGGAATGTGTTCTTTATCAGTGACAGAGAGCTGGGAGTGTGTTCTTTATGAGTGACTGAGAGCTGGGAGCGTGTTTTTATCAGTGACAGAGAGCTGGGAATGTGTACTTTATCAGTGACAGAGAACTGGATGTGTGTATTTCATCAGTGACAGAGAGCTGGGAATGTGTACTTTATCAGTGACAGTGAGCTGGCAGTGTCATCTCTATCAGAGACAGAGAGCTGGGTTATGTTCTTTGAATTGACAGAGAGATGGACGTGTGTTCTGTATGAGTGACAGAGCTGGGAGTGTGTTCTTTATCAGTGCGAGAGAGCTGGGAGTGTGTGCTTTATCAAAGACAGAGAGCTGGGTGTGTGTTCTTTGTCAGTGACAGAGATCTGGGAGTG
>NW_025188026.1:0-3081 GCF_004010195.1 Chiloscyllium plagiosum | reverse complement strand
AATGCCTTCTGTATGTATGCGAATGCTAAAACTGAGAGAAAACAAGAGCAGGATCCTTACTGCCGGAAACTGGAGCAAGTGGATGAGAGACATGGCATACCTATGAAGTAATTACTTCAGTTCTGTCTTTACAGAAGTTAAAAAAAGTCTTCGCTTTAATACAAGGAGCCTTAAGTCTGGTGAAAAAGAAAGAATATAACGAAATTAGGAAATTAACACTCTTCGTGAAATTATTGGCATTGAAAGTAATGGGCATATTCAAAGTCAACATAGACTTATGAAATTGGTATCATATTTGAGATACCAACTGGTAGATGCATAACAGCAAAGTTCCAAATTCTGTGCAATTGGATTTTCAGAAGGACTTTTCACAAAGTTCCATGTTGACAGTGCAAAATCGCATTTTGTGGGATGGGAATTCATTTGAAGACATGGTTTTAGAATGGAAAAGCTGACAAAGTTTGGGAACAAAATCATCTTCTTGGATTGGAGTACTTGTTGGTTATCGCAGGGATCATTGCTTTGACTCTAGTTATTTACAATAAATATCTAAATTTGTTTGAGGGAACCAAATCCAATATTTCCAAGTCTGCTGACAGCACGACATGAATTTGGATTGTGAGTGGAGAGGAAGATATAACATAGCTCCAAGATGATTGAGATAAGTGGATTGAATGGGCAGATACGTGTGAGATGAAAAGAAAAGTTAGGAGTTGTGACGTAGTGCGCGTTGGTGGCAAAATTACGCCAGCAGCCTAACACCGGAAAAGAGATTGGTTGTAAGTGTTGATTTATAAAGAGACATGTGCTCCTATTTTATGTTATATATTTTTTCTCTAAAGTCCATGCAGGGCAGTGAGTTCAGGAGTTGGACGCCAGTACACCGAATGGAATTATCATACTGACCAGTGCACATTGGCCCACCAATTGGGTAATTGCAACACTGAAAAAGATGTGGTTCCACATGTCCATCAAACAGCGAAAGCAATATTGCAGGAGCAGAAAGCGGTTCGAACGATAAGTGGGTGTTGAACTTCATTTCAATGAGATTTGATTATCGGAGGAAGAATGTCTTCATGCCGCTGTATAGGCCTTGGTGAGATCTCATCTCGAACATTATGAAGGTTTTTTGCAGTTTTGGTCTCCTTGACTAATAAATGACAAACTGGAACTTGTGGGAAAGCATTAAAGATGACCAGACCGATATCTGAGTTAAGACCCTTGTTGTATGAGCAGACTTTGAGTCGATTGGGCCGGTATGCAATGTGTTTTGGGAAAATGAATGGAGATCTCAGTGAAATATGCCAGACTCTGACAGGGCACAACAGATTAGAAGCAGGGATGACACATTCCCCTGGCTGGAACTTCTGAAGCAAGGGGCCAGAGTATTAGGTACAGACAGGCCAGTATGCATTGATGTGAGAATAATTGTCCGCACTCTGATCCGAAGGATATGGGGAATTTTCTACCACATAAGGCTGTGGAAGCCTCGGCACTGAATATAAAAGAGAAACTATTTCTCGACACTAAAGAAATGGAGAGAGCAAGGGGCTATGCTGGGAGATTGTGAATCAGCCGTCATTGCAGTGAGTTATCCAATAACAGGTTATCGAATCAAAACAAAAATAACAATAAGCCTATTACAAAAGGGACTAAATTCTAAGTGAATCTGTAAAAAATATATTTCAATGAAATAGTACAGTAAAGAATCACGTAAACATTACAATCACAGACTGCAGCTTTCACAAATTCTTCATCAGAAAGCGTACGAGCCTACTGACCACGTGAAGCTAATGTGGAGTGCCATTCCTCCATAAGATTCTCCCTCGGTTTGAATTACGGTTCGCATCAAAATGTTTCTTGGCTTGTAAGCTTGATTGCATTCCTGTCTGAGGTGATCTAATTGATTTTACGTTTTGCACACAGAGGTAAGTTTCGATGTCACCTGGTGCTGGGGAATTGAATCTGTAACACTGAATGGGAGTTTCCTTTACAAATAAAAATTCCAATTTCACTAATGCCTTTATTGCCAAATCGTGTTTCATAATCATGCACTATAGGAGAACTGCCTGTATATTGAATGGAGGAGAAATTTGAAAGATGTAATGGACTACCGCAGTTCCTATTTTACCATTTCTGTTGGTCAATCATATTAAAGGATATGTACACTATGGGGAAAAGTGCATTGAGGACTTGTTTGTCGATGAAATGGAAAGGAAGGAGGTTCAATGCATTGAATGGCCTACTCTCTTCCGGATGTTTCTGTGCCATCTGTGGGAAAGCTCTGTCAGTGTTGTCACACACTCTCAGATGTTAGGATGCAGGCCACTGCAGTGTGGGCAAGACAGTGTTTCCAGTTTCCTTTTCCAATACGGAGGCTGGGCCCAGGCGTTTCGTCCAGTTAGAGACTTGATGAAATGTTTAATATAACTGAGTGTCTTGCTTCAATATTTCAGCGACAATTGACAAATTTATCACATGACAGTGAGTCTGGAGTGAGTTTTGGCCAGACCAGGAGAAACAGAGTAGACTTTCGTCCGAAAAGTACGTTGGTGACGCACGTTAGTGTATATAAACAACATTTCTTTTAAGGTCATTATTACTGACTCCTGATTTCAAATGTCCATTTTTATCAAAAGTTTTTCGCTTCCACCAGCTGCGAGACCATTAGACACGTTTACATTACTAGTCCAATGGCATTTTCTCAATACTAGCATTTCCACTTGAGGTCCCATTGAAGATTACACTGAGCAGGTTATTGATAGCTCTGTCAAAAATAACTTCCTCGATTTTGACGATCGTGATCGTACTCGGGGGTAGTAATTGCTCAGATTGTAATGATTTTTCTTTCAGAGAACTGAACATGGTTGGATAACTTTCAACATTGTCAGGGTATTGCGCAGTTGGAATGGAACAGTTTCTACAGGGTCACAGGTTATGCAGCACAGGTATTCAGTCCTAGGCAGGAATATTGTCACAGTCCAATGTTCAGCCGCTCTTCATGTTATATGCAGCGAATCGAATTGGTTGAAGACTGACATCTGTGATTCTGTCAACGTCATGATGAGGGTGAGGTCGATC
>NW_025188025.1:0-3080 GCF_004010195.1 Chiloscyllium plagiosum | reverse complement strand
TTATCTGCACAACCCTGAACACAGTAGGGAATTAAACATGGCCAATCCACCCTAACCTGCACATCCATGAACACAGTCGGGAATTTAACATGGCCAATCCACTCTAACCTGCACATCCCTGAACACTGTGGGTAATTTAACATGGCCAAACCACCGAACCTGCACATCCCTGAACACTAGGGAATTTAACATGGCCAATCCACTCTAACCTGCACATCCCTGAACACTGTGGGTGATTTAACATGGCCAATCCACCCTAGCCTGCACATCCCTGAACACTTTGGGTAATTTAACATGGCAAATCCACCTCGCCTGCACATCACTGAACACTGTCGGTAATTTAACATGGCCAATCCACCCTAACCTGCACATCAATGAACACTGTCGGTAATTGAACATGGCCAATCCACCCTAACCTGTACATGCCTGACCACTGTCGGTAATTTAACATGGCTAATCCACGCCGATCTGCACATCCCTGAACTCTTTGGGTAATTTAACATGGCCCATCCATCTAACCAGCACATCCCTGAACGCTCTTGGTAATTTAACCTGGCCAATCGACCCTGACATCCACATAGTTGAAGAGTGTGGGAATTTAAAATGGCCAATTCACCCTGATCTGCGCATCCCTGAACAGTGTGTGCAATTTAACATGGCCAATCCACCTCGCCTGCACATTCCTAAACACTGTGGGTAATTTAACTTGGCCAATCCACCTTTATCTGCACAACCCTGAACACAGTAGGGAATTTAACATGGCCAATCCACCCTAACCTGCACATCCCTGACCACTGTCGGTAATTGAACATGGCTAATCCACCCCGATCTGCACATCCCTGAACTCTTTGGGTAATTTAACATGGCCCATCCATCTAACCAGCACATCCCTGAACGCTGTTGGTAATTTAACCTGGCCAATCGATCCTGACATGCACATAGCTGAAGAGTGTGGAAATTTAAAATGGCCAATTCACCCTGACCTGCGCATCCCTGAACAGTGTGTGCAATTTAACATGGCCAATCCACCTCACCTGCACATTCCTAAACACACCTGGCCAATCGACCCTGACATGCACATAGCTGAAGAGTGTGGGAATTTAAAATGGCCAATTCACCCTGACCTGCGCATCCCTGAACAGTGTGTGCAATTTAACTTGGCCAATCCACCTCGCCTGCATATTCCTAAACACTGTGGGTAATTTAACATGGCCAATCCACCTTTATCTGCACATCCCTGAACACTGTGGGTAATTTATCATGGCCAATCCACCCAAACCTACACATCCGTGAACGCTGTGGGTAATTTAACATGGCCAATCCACCCTAACCTGCACATCCCTGAACACTGTAGGGAAGTTAACATAGCCAATCCACCCTCACCTGCACATCCCGGAACACTGTGGGTAATTTAACATGGCCAATCCACCCTAACTTGCACATCCCTGAACACTGTGGGTAATTTGACATGGCCAATCCACCCTAACCTGCACATCCCTGAACACTGTGGGTAATTTAACATGGCCAATTCACCGAACCTGCACATCCCTGCAGACTGTGGGTAATTTAACATGGCCAATCGACTCTAACCTGCACATCCCTGAACACTCGGTAATTTGACATCGCCAATCCACCCTAACCTGCACATCCCTGAACACTGTGGGTAATTTAACATGGCCAATCCAACCTTACATACACATCCCTAAAGACTGTGCTTAATTTAACATGGCTAATCCACCCTAATCTGCACATCCCTGAACACTGTCGGTAGTTTAACATGGCATTTGCACCGCACCTGCACATCCCTGAACACGTTGGATAATTTAACTCGGCCAATCCACTCGAACCTGCTCATCCCTGAACTCTGTCGGTAATTTGACATGGCCAATCCACCATAACCTGCTCATCCCTGAACACTGTAGGTAATATAACATGGCTAACCCACTCTGACCTGCACATCCCTGAACACTGTAGGTAATTTAACATGTCCAAAACGCCCAAGCTGCACATCCGTGAACACTGTCGGCAATTTAACATGACCAATCCTACCTTATGCACACATCCCTGAACAATGTCGGTAATTTGACATGGCCAATCCACTCTGACCTACACAGCCCAGAACACTGTAGGTAATTTAACATGGCCAATCCAGCCAGACCTGCACATCCCTGAACAGTGTCGGTAATTTAACATGGCCAATCCAACTCGCCTGCAATCCCTGAAAACTGTCTGTAATTTAACATAGCCAATCAACCCTAACCTGCACATCCCTGAACACGGTGGATAATTTAACATGGCCAATCCACCTCGCCTGCACATCTCTGAACACTGTGGTTAATTTAACATGGTCAATCCACCCGAACCTACACATCACTGAACACTATCGGTAATTTAACATGGCCAGTCCACCCTAACCTGCACATCCCTGAACACTGTGGGTAATTTAGCATGGACAATCCACCCTGACTTACACCTCCCAGAACACAGTAGGTAATTTAACATGGCCAATCCACCTCGCCTGCACATCTCTGAACACTGTCTGTAATTTATCATAGCCAATTCACCCGAACATACACATCCATGAACACTGTCAGTAGACTATCATGGGCAATCCACCCTCACCTGCACATCCCTGAACACTGTGGTTAATTTAGCACGGCCAATCCACCTTAACTTGCACATCCCTGAACGCTGTACGGAATTTAACATGGCCAGGCCACCGTAACCTGCACAACCCTGCACACTGTGGGTAATTTAACGTGACCAATCCACCCAAACCTGTGCATACCTGAACACTGTGGGTAATTTATCACGGCCAATCCACCATAACCTGCACATCCCTGAACACTGTCGGTAATTTGACATGGCCAATCCAACCTGACCAGTACATCCCTGAACACTGTGGGTAAGAGAACATGGCCAATCCACCCTAACTTGCACATCCCTGAACACTGTTGGTAATTTGACATGGCCAATCTACCCCAACCTGCACATCCCTGAACACTCTTGGTAATTTTAAACGGCCAATTCACCCTTACCGGCACATACCTGAACACTGTGGGAAATTAAACATGGCCAAT
>NW_025188024.1:932-3080 GCF_004010195.1 Chiloscyllium plagiosum | reverse complement strand
AAATGTCTCCTTGCTTCAGGTCGAAGTGACAGATGCATTATACAGAGAATGTGAGACTACTTCGACCGATTCCAGCCAGGCGTCAGAAAGCCTCTCAGCAGTTCGAATCTCAAACTGCCTCTGACTGTCAGGCTTTTCAAAGAGCAGAAATAAGAAATGAGGGATATGGACAGCTAGAGTGTCGGAGAAGGTGAAAAATGCCCAGTAGGATACAGAGAGAAATATAGAAAAACAGAGACACATATTGAGGTAGACACTGGAAGAAACAATTCTCCATTCGACGTGACTGCTAAATAACAGAAAGCAAAAGGAAATGTAGCCATTAAAACATAGCCTTCCACCAGCTCAGGAAAATGAAAGTAGCATGATAATTTATTAAGTTCTTTTAAGATTGTAAATTCGACATTTGTAAGCTCAAGAGTGATTTTGATAAATGCAATGATTCGACAGGTAAGATTATCTAGAAATCAATAACTAACCTGCTTCTGTCGCTCTAAAAAAATTCGGTTTCTCTCTGCAGATGTTGCCAGGTGCAGCGGGTTTCTCTATCAATTCTCGTTTTTAGTTCAGATTTCCAAAACCTGCATCTTTTTGATTTTTGATAACCTGGCACAAAACCAAGCTTTACCAGGATCGGAACAGTGGTCAGAAATACTGGTACAACGATATATTTGCACAATAAAACATCCATTCCCTGTCCGAAAATAGAACTAATGTCATGGCAGTTCTAGTTCCAAATCCTACCTTCGAGATGACACTGAATGAAGACAGACGCTCTTGCACTTATTCTCAATGAAATGGCTTTTCCCTTTCATTCCTGATCAGTTTCATTGCAGATTGTTTTCTACTCGTCTTCACGTTTTGCAGAATGGAAAAGTCCATTTGGCCCATGGTGCAGTCTGGTTTAAAGACATTCATCTATTCTATTCCCAGTTTCCAGCTTTGGTCCATAACCTTATGTGTTCTGATGTTTCCAGTGCAAATGGCAGTGAGGTTCTCACTTTGATCTTAGATGACACAACAATGGGATTGAAGTTTGACATAGTCACAGTGTGTTATTACCCACGTCGTGTCTTCCACAGAAAGAGACACACAAGAGTGGCAGAGTTCTCAGGATTTGACCAGCTCCTTGTGCTTCACTTCAGCTGTCCGCTCCAACATGCAAATTCAACCGCTAAAAGGCAGCTTTTGGTTAAACCAAAGCCAGTTCTACAGACAGTGAGAGACATTCTAGCTCTGAGCTAGAATTTAAAGTGGACGAAAGAAACAGTAAATTCGAAAACTCAAACCCTTCCGTTCCTGACAGACAACAGGAATGGACTAGCACGCTGCATCCTCGTGATTTTAAATGCAAACCGACAATTCCCTAACTCGACGTCAGGCATGTTACCAATTCCGTCACTGACCCAAAGACCAGGTTTGGCTGTGACAGTTTGTCTATTTGTAATGTAAACGTCCACATCATGGAAACAACAATCACAAGGTGAAAAATCAGCAAATATAATCACCGTCACTGTTTCACATGGAATTCCACACTCTGTGAACCGTTACCTTTCGCTGTACTTTCATATTTGAAGTTTTTTACATTCCAGACCATGAACTAATTCAGCAAGAAACCACTGGTCATTTCGAGCCCGTCATCTGGAATGAGGCGAGTTGAGCGATGCCTTTCTTGCTGCCAAAACATCAGCACAGCTCAAAACGAGCTCGTGTTAGCATCAGTCTTTACTTAACTTGCTGCAGTATATCTGCTGAACAACTTCAGATTATCACAGCATTGCCTTCTTCACATTGAAACCAAGGGTGATAATATGAACCGACTTGGAAACTTGGAGAGAGAAACGCTACTGAGAAGACGATTATGACGTGAAGAGCAGGCACAGGCGTTTGTACAGGTCAGGTCCCAAATGCTATTGCAGTATCAATGGACATCCCTGCAGACGAGTCTGATTTTGCATTGCCAGGAACAGGCTTTCGTTCCCAGTTAGGAGATGTAGATTTAATTCTCTTCTTGTGAATTATCCGAATGAAAACTAAATCCTGGCTGCACCCAGAACACACACACGGATCCTGCCAGAACAATTCAGTGATCGATCAGCATCTGTCTGGAAGGACAATGGCAGCAAATACAAGCGAAAGCTATCACAG
>NW_025188024.1:0-851 GCF_004010195.1 Chiloscyllium plagiosum | reverse complement strand
TTCTGTTCGCCGAGCTGGAAGTTTTTGTTGCAAACGTTTCGTCCCCTGGCTAGGCGACATCATCAGTGCTTGGGAGCCTCCTGCGAAGCGCTTCTTTGATGTTTCCTCCGGCAGGGACAGACCACTATAAACACCGGAGGAAACATCAAAGAAGCGCTTCGCAAGAGGCTCCCCAAGCACTGATGATGTCGCCGAGCGAGGGGACGAAACGTTTGCAACAAAAACTTCCAGCTCGGCGAACAGAACCACAACGAGGGGAAAATATGAAAGGCAATGATGACTGGGAGACATGAGACAGCAAGTGAGTGAGGAGCTGGCGTTGCAACGTTCAATGTCAGTGTCAGTATTTACGAACCACTATTCACTCTGATTCACTTACCACGCCTTAACAATTCACCACAATGCGCCCATTCCTCTTAGTGTGAGTTTCCCTTTGCGGATATTAATACGGTTAAAAGTGCCCAAGACGATGGACAGATCTTCGTTATCCTGTCAGTTTAAAAGTCGAAGTTATCAGTTTAAAACAAAAACAATAAGAGATTGCCTGTGCATTTTCAGTGGAGAATATCCAGCTTTGAAATCTTCTGCATAAACAGAGGTTGTTTTAAATTTTCTCCGAGTAACTGTGAAACACACAAAAATGAGTCTGAGTTCCTGTGTTCGAATAGTCAAGTAAATGCACACATGGTTTTGAATAGTTGAGCTTGGGCAGTCCCTCTGCCTTAGTTAGTGAAAGTTCCTGTCAAAAAACAGCCGAATATGGGAACAAATCCTGACATCTCAATGTTTATAGGTCTTTCATGAAAAACAGAGTTCACGTCTTCACCTGTGGTTCTGGTCGTGGTGGGAAT
>NW_025188023.1:0-3080 GCF_004010195.1 Chiloscyllium plagiosum | reverse complement strand
GGAAATTGATGCCATGTTCCTAACCTCCCTACAGTCCAGGCCCTGCACCCTGAAGCTACAATCTGGGTTCCCATGCCCCTGCAGAGTTAGTTTAAACCCCCCCCAAGAGCACTAGCGAACCTCCCCCCAAGGATACTGGTGCCCCTCAGGTTCAGGTGTAGACCATCCTGTTTATAGAGGTCCCACCGTCCCCAGAAAGAACCCCAGTTATCCAAAAACCGGAATCCCTCCCTCCTGCACCATCCCTGTAGCCACGCATTTTAGTGTTCTCTTTCCCTATTCCTCGAATCTCTATCACGTGGCACGGGTAACAAACCAGAGACAACAACTCTGTTCGTTCTAACTCTGAGCTTCCAACCTAGCTCCCTGAAAGCCTGTCTAACATCCTCGGCACTCCTCCTACCTATGTCGTTGGTGCCAATACGGACCACGACTTCTCTGAGCTTTTCTATTTGAAGGACCATTCCTCGACTGAACTCAAGCCATCTCCTCTTTGAAGGGAGCCCATTGCACAGTTTCTTTTCTTTTTCTGACCAACTTGCTGTTCCAGTCAACCCTTCCCAGACTCATTCTTTCCACATTGAAGTCCACTCTCAGTCAACTAACTTTTCTCATTCTCAATTATTGCTTATCATTCGGTACCATCATCCTGAACTTGAGAATAAAATGATCACAGTGTCCCAAAACGTTCCCCTATTAACACTGGATCCATTGCCCTACCCATTTCCCAAAGAACGTGCTGTCTTGGGCTGGTCACATACTCTTGCAGTGAGATCTTCTCCATGTAATCCAGAAACATTCGCCCCTCGTGAACCTGCAACACCAGTATCCCAATCTTTACGTGGATGATTTAAGTTTCTCAATATCACTACTCTGTCATTTTGCATCTCTCTGGAGTTGCCTTGTGATTCTGTTCTCTCCATCCTTTTCAGTACTCGGTGGTTTACAGACTGTACCTCAGAGTGCAATTATACACTTTCTATTCCGTAACTCCTCTCAAATGCGATCTCTTCTTGAAGGAATGCCCTTTCTGTCGGATCATTCTCCAATCATAGCTATTGCACTCCATGGATGCAGAGTAACTGCGATTTAGACTTTCTTTCTGACTCTATCTTCCACTGTGAAGCTTGCTGCTGGAAATTGTACGAGCTGCAACTCCAAGTATTTTGTGTATCCAGGTAATTTCCTCTACTGTGCTGTTTGTTTAATACAGCCCTGCCAAATGAGTTTAAATCGCTCCCAATATCACTTGTCAAACGCTAAATAAAGAACTCAGGCCCAGCTCTGTCACATGTAATCCAATCCAGTCTGAATAATTTCTGCCTTCCCCACAACCCGCACCAGTGTCCCAAGAATCTGAAGTCTGTCCAGCTGCGCCATCTACGTAATATTCTTAGTCCTGTGCTGCCTTGCACGTGACACTGGTAATATTCTAGGAATTGCATAATTTGAGTTCCTACTTGTTCGCCTTTCATCTACCTCCCTAAATTCTGATTCACAGACCACGTCACATTTCCCACTCAAGTCATTGAGACCATCAAGGGCAATGGCGTCTGGCTGCTCAACGTCTGCCAGACCAATATGCTGCACATACAGTGACATTCTTCACCCCAAAATCCTGGGTTATATTGGCAGTCACAAGATTTTTTGCATTGTCTTTACTTTACTGCATCCCCTGTGACTATAGCTCCCCTACTGTACAGTCAGGCTGCTTGTGGTGCCACAAACATGGCTCTGACTGCCCTCTACTGATCAGTCAACACCTTCATCAGGTTCCACACTGGGAAACTGAATTGTGAGTGTGACATCAGGCCATTGCTGTATTTCCTGACTTTTTCTCTTCGAATGACTGGGCGCCCAGTCCCTTCCTTCTTCCACGCCGTTGTGTCTGCAGAGTGATCCTCTCTCTGAATGTATGAACCACCTTGGTCTCAGCATCAGATATGCCTCACAGAGTCTCCTGTCACTCTCTGAACTCAAAAACCGAGTTTTCATCCAAGACACTAGTAGGGGCTACGACTTCCCAATATTACAGACAACATATTTCATTTGACCAATCTATGCTACCATGCCTTAAACTGCAAAGCTTTCCTTAATGAATTATTGAGTATGAAGTTGACATGAGGGAAATCTCATTTAAGATTTATTTTCTTGTCCACGTATTGATTACTGAGATTACTTTACCATATTGACTCAGAATGCCAATTATTCCTCATATTTCTATGTTCAACCTTTCCTTCAGAAGAAAAATACATTTTCTTACTTATAGCAATTCACAGACAGTCGGTCAGGGCTGTGTATTATCAGCCAATGAACTGACAAACATTTTCTGTCATGTCTCTTGCGCTTCATTCACACTTAGTGCAGGCAGGAACCAGCAGCAGAACGTTGTTTATATGACTCCCAGGAACGTGTAAACCTCCAACTCAATTCTGCTCCCTCACAGTGTCAGCATCCCGGTGACTCCCACAGACGTGTATTCCTCCAACTCCCACTCCACTGTGCTACCTCATACATTTACCATATCTGTGATTCAAAGGGATGTGTAATCCTCCAGCTGCCAATCCGATCTGCTTCCTCACAGATTCACCATCTCTGTTCCTTCCTAGACGTGTATTCCACTTTGCTCCTGCTATACCTTCCAAACCTTTGCTTACGTTGCTGACTCACATCGTTACTCCAGCTGTGGCTAGGTGCTGATTTCCAATCTCCTGCTCTGCTGCTTCTCCAACTCAAATTCCAAGTATGCCTCGATCCTCACTGCTGAGTTAGATTCTCCCGCTCTGTGCTGCACACTCACGGGTTCTCTCCCTTTGGAACTCCCAGGCAATGGCAGGTCTCAAGAATCGTCTGAGAATTATAAACTCCCATTCCGCACTGCTCCACTCACAGGACCGCTTTTGTACCTGGAAGACAGTAGAATAGAAAAGGAATATCAGAAAGCAGAGGGTGTTAAAATGATTGAGAGTGCTATAGATGATAGAACAACTTACACAGAAAGATAGAGAGAGCTGCAGGTCCTGAACCAGGTTACTGGAAGATGTAGGCAGAGGCTGCTGGAAGTGAAGAAGCAAATGAAG
>NW_025188022.1:0-3080 GCF_004010195.1 Chiloscyllium plagiosum | reverse complement strand
AGAGACAAAGTCTCTTCTCTGGGGTGGGGGAGTCCAGAAATAGGTGACATAAGTATAGGGTGAGAGGGGAATGACATAAAAGGCACCTAAGGGGCATCCTTTTCACGCAGAGGGTGGGACATGTACGGAATGAGCTGTCAGAAAAGTGGTGGAGTCCAGTACTATTGCAACATTTACAAGGCATCTGGATGGGAAAATGAATAGGAAGGATTTGGATGCATATGGGCACGATGCTGGCAGATCGGACTAGATTGGGTTGGAATATCTGGCCGGCATGGACGAGTTGGAATGAAGGGTCTATTTCCGTGCTGTAGATCTCTATGACTCTATGACTCTAAGAAGTGCTGGAGGTCTGAAAATGCATAACCGTAGAAAAATAACCAGGATTTGTTTGAGTATTCCAGGTCATTGTGAGAAGCTGTCGAAGAAATTGTAGGGCCATTAGTTTAAATATTTACATTATTCTCTAGCGTTATGGTGAATGGCCCCTGCGCCAGAAACATAAACTCTGATTTTTCTGCACAATGTTTTAAATGATTAGATTAGATTACTTGCAGTGTGGAAACAGGCCCTTCGGCCCAACAAGTCCACACCGCTCCGCCGAAGCGCAACCCACCCATACCCCTAACCGAACACTACTGGCAATTTAGCATGGCTAATTCACCTGACCTACACATCTTTGTGACTGTGGGAGGAAACCGGAGCACCCGGAGGAAACCCACGCAGACACAGGGAGAATGTGCAAACTCCCCACAGTCAGTCGCCTGAGGCGGGAATTGAACCCGGGTCTCTGGCGCTGTGAGGCAATAGTGCTAACCACTGTGCCACTGTGCCGCCCGATATGATGGAGACTGGAGTTTTGAGATGAAAGGATAGAGAGGAGAGTCTGGGATTATTTTTCCAATTAGCTTGGGAGGCGAAGAACATATCGCAGCTTATAAAAGCCTGAAGTGCATTGGAAGGGTGAATAGTTAAGTCTTTACCGATGGGAGAAGTGTCCAAAACCAGACTGCATAGATTTAAGATGAGTGGCGAGAAATTTAAAAGGGATCTAAGAGGCAGTTCTTTCTCAGAGAGGACAGTGTTTATATGTAACAAGTTCTCAGAAAAAGTAGTGCAGGCGAGTACAATTACAACACTTAAAAGGCAATTGAATGGAGACATGAAGTGAAATGATTAGATGGGGTGTTTACTAAACGCAGGCAAATAGCACGAGTTCAGTTTAGGAAACCTGTTGAGCATGGACGAATTTGACTCTATTATGCCCCTTTCATTGCCAATTCTTCAATGACCTCAATTCATTTCCACGTCAACAATTTTCTTTAAATACTTTCAATGATCTCTGAACTTTCTTGAATAGAGAAATTCCTGGCATTGCTGTGATGCTTTAGACCAGAGCGGCGGCAGCAGCAAACTTGTATTCAACCACAATCTGCAACTTTTTTCTTTGCCCGGGATAATCCTTGAGTTCACTATTGCCATCATGTATGGTTCAGTGACGAGTGTGGGTAAACATGCCAGACTCAGAACCATGTGTACCTAAAACTGATGATACCCCGTTGATGGTCCGGGTGCGCCAGTTTCATCCCACAATCCGAACATCTACAGGACAGGTGAATTGGCCTTGCTAAATTGCCCATAGTGTTAGGTGCATTAGTCAGGGTAAATATAAGATAAGGGAATGGGCCTGGGTGGTATCCTCTCCGAAGGGTCGGTGTGGATTTGTTGGTCCTTACGGCCTGTTCCCATGCTGTAGGGAATCTGATCAGTCCAAAGTTCTGTGGTTCTGCCGCATCCGTTCATAAATGGTGATGGACTATTAAACAAATCACTAAAGGCAAGTGTGCCACAATTATATCTGTCGTAAATAATGGAGCAGCTTTGCACATTAGTGTAACTGTCAAGGATGTAATATCTGCACAATCCTCAGACAGACGTTTTGAGACAGTGATCCACCTCACCCTCATCATGGTGCCCACAGAGTCACAAATGCCAGACTACAACTAATTCGATTCGCTTCGCGTGACATGAAGAAACAGCTGAACGCAGGAGGTATGACAATGGCTATGGGCTTAACACCATTCCTGCTGATTCATTCCAGCTCCAATTCTGACAGCTATCTGGCAATTTGGAAAGTTACTCAACTATGTCCAGACGCCCGAGAGGAGAAAAATTACGATCTGAACAATTGCCACCCCCTCAGTTCCCATCATGACAGGTAAATTGGTGGAAATGTCTTTTTGATACAGCGCAGAAATAACCCGCATTGTATGATTTCCAACGTGGAGATTGTACTATCATGGAAATGTCACTGGATTGCTAATCCACACAAGTTTATTGTTGTGGAAGCTGGTGAAAGTCGCAAGCAATTACGTAAATGTGAAGATCTCAAATCTGGTGTCAGTGACAGTGATATTGTTGATTGCAAACTCTAATTTGTTTCACCAATGTCCTTTCAGGAATTGAATGTCCCATGACTCCTTGGTCTAGTGCAAAAGTGACTCCAGACACAGAGATATATAACAAAATCGTCAGTGGACACGAAACGGTCTAGCAAGACACTCAATTGCATCAGAAAGCTATGAAGTCTTAAAGGATCAAACTGAATGAACACCCGACCTGACTCGAAATGCGACACGGGAAACAGAGACATGGCGAACCTGTAGAGACTGCCTTCCTAACGTCTGAAAGCTTATTTCAACGTTTACAGAGCTTTCCTGCAGACTGCACAGAAATATCGGGAATGGAGTAGGTCATTCAACACATTGAGCCTCCCCCATTCTAGTTCATAGTCGAATATCTCCTCAATGCACTTTACCCACATGACGTTCATATCCCTTATTGTCGAAGAGTGTAGCATTGGAAGGAAAAACAGCAGCTCTGGGAGTTTCGGAGGAGCACGACAATCAATGTTTCGACCATAAGCACTTCATCAGAAATGAGGGCAGGCCAGGGGTTGGGCAAGGCCCTCGCACTTATCCCCACTCCACTCTCCCCTCTGTCTTATCAATTTGACCCCTCACCTTCATTTCCTCAGCCCCAATGCTCACCGTCCTAAATAACTTTCAACCTTATCCCCG
>NW_025188021.1:0-3080 GCF_004010195.1 Chiloscyllium plagiosum | reverse complement strand
GCTGTGATGGTGAGGGGTGAGTGTGTGTGTGTGCTCCCCCCTGCACTGGGCTGTGATGGTGAGGGAAGCTGAACAAAGGGAGAATGTTAGACCCTGGGGTCACAGTGAGGTTGGAACAAGCAGTGGAGGTTGCAGACGTTGCTGTCCCTTCTGGGTTTGGGGTCCGTTGTCGTGGTCAGGCTTAGTGTCTGTGATAAAAATGCACAGGTCAGGAGTTTGTCAGTCTGCCTCACTGTTTCATCAAGTCATGGCTCATATGTCTGTGTTTCTAATTCCACACTTTCATCCAGCACTCACCATCCCCATACTGCTCAGTTCCCCGGCCTAACCAGGCTCTCGCAGTTCTGTCTTAAACATGTTATTGTCTGCTTTCAGAGACGGTGTTATTAAACTGATATCCACCGCATCCTGGGCTAATGAATTCCACTAATTCACAACCCGTCACGAGAAATGCTTTCAACTCTGCCACCCATTATCCTGAAGGTCTGACCTGTCATTCCAGATTGCCCCACAAGGGGGATGATCCTCTCTGTGTCTGCTTTGTTACCCCCCCTTTTGCAAGCTATGGACCCAAGTTAAATCTGCCCTTGTTACTCTAAACTCCAGAGACTATCGACCTAAACTGACCAGTCTCTCTTTATTAGACAAGCCCCTCAACTCTGGAAACAGTTTAATGAATCTCAGTTGCATCCCTTCTCAGTTAAGGAGACCAAATCTGCATGTTACTATTGGGGAGGGGCTGACTGTTACTGAGAGACTCTTAATCCAAACTTCACCTGGGGAGGGGCTGACTGTTACTGAGAGACTATTAATTCACCTGGTTCTGAGCACTGGCTGAGAATCCTGCCATAGCAGATGCTGAAATTTGGATTCGATAAAAAATATCTGGAGAAAGAATCTACTGATGACCATCAGTCCTTTGTTGATTGTCAGAAAAACCACCAATGGAATTTACTCATGTCCTTTAGGGAGGGAAATCTGCTGTCCTCATCTGGACTGGCAGACATATGACTGCAGACCCACAGCGATGGGCTTGGTCCTCTCCTGCTCTCGGGAGTGGCCTAGCGAGGTCCTCACTCACCACCACCACCGTCACAAGGCCAGCAAGGGATGAGTAATAAATGCTGTCCATCCAGCAACTCCCATGTCCCATGAGTGAATAAGAGAAACATGGCTTTGTATACTAACCAATTATTGCATTTTTATTGAATGTTATCTTTTAATAATAAACCAATAATTGTGTTTAAATAACCCAGTTATTTGATGGGGTTTAAACCCTGTTGAGATATTTATTTAGTCACCTTTGGAAGTGTGAAGGGTATTTTCATTTTATTTTGGCAGTGGAGTAGTGTAAAGACCACCTCTGTTTTTCTGTATTTGTGGAAAAGGACTTTCAGAACCCAAAGCTCCTGGAGGAATTGCTGTGCCTCCCAACGCAGGTCACTGACCCGCTGGGTTTTTTTCTCTTTTTTTTAAACCTCTGAACCTTCTGCTTAATTTTTTTTTCTTTTTTTCCCCCACACTACCACCGAACTGCGGTAGAGCTTATTTATTCCCCAGCACCCATGTGTGTGTGTGCAGGTGAGAGACACAAGGTGCACAAATCTTTATTCATTTCCCACCACCAGGAAGATAGGAAACACCCGGGTGACCAGTGACAAGCACTGCCCTTCACATCAAAGGGACAGTGCTGTGTGATCAAAACAGTGAAGGGGAGGGTAGGGACTAAATCAAAATAGAGTTGGAGGGAGAAATAATACACTCCACTCCCTGCGGCGCCCACCTCTCCCTGAACAACTCCAGGGTGTTGGTCGACGCCGCGTGCTCCTTCTCCAAGGACACCCGGGCTCTAACGTAACCGCGGAAGAGGGGCAGGCAGTCGGCCCTAACGACCCCCTCCACGGCCCGCTGCCTGGACCTGTTGATGGCCAGTTTGGCCAGGCCCAGGAGCAGACCCACGAGGAGGTCTTCAGACCTGCCCTCCTTCCTCCGTACCGGGTGCCCAAAGATCAGGAGCGTGGGACTGAAGTGCAGCCAAAAACAGAGGAGAAGGTTTTTCAGGAAATCAAAAAGGGAGTGCAAACGCCCACACCCAATATACACGTGGTCCACGGACTCCACAGCGCCACAGAACAAGCAGTTGGGCTGGGAGTCCGTGAACCACCGCAATCTGCGGTTGCAGGGGGCTGCTGCGTGCAGCACCCTCCACCCCAGATCCCCGAGAGATAGGGGGGGGAGGACTCCCACGTAGAGAGCCCTCCACTGGGGATCCCCACCGCCCGGTGGCAAATGGGCACGCCAAGGTGTGTCCGGACGGTGGATGAGGGAGAAGAGGTGCAAACGCTGTTTACACAGCCACTTGTTCGGGCAGTGGGCACGGGGGAAAGGTCTCGTTTACAGCTGACCTACACTCAGGCTGTCACTGGAGCTGAAATATCTGATTGGTCAGTGGGCAAGTGACCAGTTATTGATGACATAAGCCCGCTGCCAGCCGACAATGATGTGAATAGCTCTTGGGATTGTGAATGAAACAGAAACCATCAGACTTTCAGAATACAAGGTGCTAAGATGGCTGGCGTGTTTCCCTTTTCAAAGTTTAACTAATGTCAACAACCTTTATAAATGTGAACCAGTCACCCTGTGCTTCCCGCAAACGAGTGAAAGAAGTAAGACCGAAAACTGGCAAAGTGATTGGGTAAGCAAACTTTAGTCATCTGGGAGCTCTGAACCACAGCCACAACACCACATGGTCATCATTGTCTGACCAAGGGGAGTGTTTACAAAGCTGTCAGAGATTTTACTTCATAAAACAATATGTCAAAGTTCATAATTGCTTGTCTGTAGTATGTCTTTTTTTAAATAAATACTAATTTTTGTGTTGTACAAAAACTGACTCCGTACTTCCCATCGACCTGGGGCTGAAAAACACGGGCACTGCGAAACTCTCCGTATTAACATCAAACATTTCCTTTGGGTCCGTTTCCAGAAGAGCAGGCCTAGAAATCCGGCTCAGTGCAGAGTGAGGTGTAACAGTGTAGGATTCCGGATCAGTGCAGAGTGAGGTGTAACAGTCTAGGATT
>NW_025188020.1:1376-3080 GCF_004010195.1 Chiloscyllium plagiosum | reverse complement strand
AGATAGACAGAGAAATTGAGAGACAGGTAGAGATACAGGGAGGAAGAGATAGAGAGAGAGAATGGTAGAGAGAGCCAGAGAGAGAGAGAGACACCCACACACACAGAGACAGAGAGCCAGAGAGAGCCTGATTCTCCCAGTGTGGGTGTCAGCGAAAGGTGCTGATACAGGAACTGTGCATGATGCTCCCAGTCTGGGTCTGACCAAGGGATATGAAGGTGGAAACTGTGCACGGTGCTCCAAGTGTGGGTCTGACTGAGGATATGGAGACAGGAACAGTGCACGGTGCTCCGAGTGCGGGTCTGACCCAGGAATAGGGAGGTGGGAATTGTGCACGGCATTCCAAGTGTGGGTCTAACCGAAGGTTACGGAGATGGGAACTATGCACTGTGCTCCGAGTTTGGGTCTGACTGAGGGATAGTTAAATTGGAACTGTGGGTGCTCTCTTTGTGGGTCTGACCGAGGGATAGTGAGACGGGAACGCTACATGGTGCTCCGAGTGCGTGTCAGATTGAGGGAAATGAAGACAGGAATGGTCCACTGAGCTCCGAATGTTGGTCTGACCGAGAGATACGGAGACAGACACTGTGCATGGCGCTCTGAGTGTGGGTCTGACTGAGGGATACAGATACGGGAACACTGCACAGCGCTCCGAGTGTGGGTCTGACCGAGGGATACGTAGATGGGAACTGTGCACGGTGCTCTGAGTGTGGGTCTGACCGAGGGATAGGGAGATGGGAACTGTGCATGGTGCTCTGAGTGTGGGTCTGACCGAGGGATACGGAGATGGGAACTGTGCACTGTGCTCTGAGTGTGGGTCTGACCGAGGAATACAGAGATGCGAACTGTGCACGGTGCTCTGAGTGTGGGTCTGACCGAGAGATACGGAGATGGGAACTGTGCACGGTGCTCTGAGTGTGGGTCTGACCGAGGGATACGGAGATGGGGAACTGTGCACGGTGCTCCGAGTGTGGATCTGACCGAGGGATACGGAGATGGGAACTGTGCACGGTGCTCTGAGTGTGAGTCTGACCGAGGGATAGGGAGATGGGAACTGTGCACGGTGCTCTGAGTGTGAGTCTGACCGAGGGATAGGGAGGTGGGAACTGTGCACGGTGCTCCGAGTGTGGGTCTGACCGAGGGATACAGAGATGGGAACTGTGCACGGTGCTCTGAATGTTGATCTGACTGCGGGATAGTTAAATTGGAACTGTGCACGCTGTTCACTTTGTGGGTCTGACCAAGCGATAGCGAGAGGAGAACGGTGCACATTACTCGGAATGTGTATCTAACTGGGAAGATGCTGGCTGAGGGGTGAAGAGCTGGGAATTTGGGATGGAGGGGAAACTGGGAATGGAGCAGGGAGAGTGCAACTCCATTGGGGGGGAATGTGAAGGGTGTTTGGCTCAGACTGTGTCAGGAAGAGGGATGGCAGAGGGAAGGAGTGGGAGTGAGTGAGTGCGCGACTGAGTCAGGGAGGGAGGGAGTGCAGGCATGAGTGAAGGAGTGAGTGAGTGAGGGAGGGAGTGAGGGAGCGAGGGTGTGCGTGAGGACGTGAGTGAGGGAGTGGGAGAATGAGTCAGGGCGTGGGAGATTGAGTGAGAGGATGAGTGTGTGAGTGAGAGGGTGAGTGAGGGAGAGAGGGGGCAATGAGGGGGAATTGAGGGAGTGGGAGAGTGAGTGGGGGAGTGGGGGAGACAGCGC
>NW_025188020.1:0-462 GCF_004010195.1 Chiloscyllium plagiosum | reverse complement strand
TGCTGCCCCATCCCATAACCTCCGTTGAGACCCTAACCCACTCTCCCAACCAATACCCTCCCTCCAGATTGGCCCACCCCCCACCACATTGCCCCAGACTCACCGTCTTCCACATGAAGAGAGGTGCTTATGGGATCGGACTGTGCATTTGCAAGCTGACAGGTGTAGCTGGTCCCTGCCTCCCAGTCCTCCCGTGCCAACGTTAACTCACTCCGGGCACTGTAGCTACCATCCTCATTGGCAGTTGGTACCAGGATCCGGGAAGACCCGGAAATCTCCAGTCCCTGAGCCTTCCAGAGGAAGGTGATGTGCTCAGGGGTGAACAGGGTGGCTACGCAGTGCAGAGTCGCAGTCCGCTTGGTCACCATCTCCCGGATAGATGGAGGGATCACTCGGAGAGACGGATGTCGGAGGGAGACAGAAGCTGAGAGAGAGAGAGAGAGAGAGGGAGATTGAGAGAGA
>NW_025188019.1:0-3080 GCF_004010195.1 Chiloscyllium plagiosum | reverse complement strand
AAGGGATATCATAGAATCATAGAAGTGAATCATCGAATCCCTTCAGTGTGGAAGCAGGCCATTCAGCCTATTGAGTGCACACTGACCCTCTGAAGAGATTCTGGTTAATTGTCTTGGAGTGACCCTCCAGGTTGGTTACTAAGTGATTTCTAGCCTGATTCTCCATGGGCTGTCCCATGGTCTCCTGTTGATTGTCTGTGTTCAGTTCTTCTCGGGCTCGGTTAACTTGTTGGCTCAGGATCCTGAGTTTATTTTCCAAATTCGCCAAGTCAAGGCCATTGACCGGTGACACTCCTGCCCCGTGTGCTTTGGCCAGATCATTAAAGGGTTCCCTTCTCTTTGGTCAGTTAACTGCCGGTCTGGTTATTCCCACATATTTCCCTGTCCCTCATCCCGTTATCCCGTGGGTCAGTTGAGAATGCAATCATTTTAATGGTGAAGAACCCCACTCCAGTAACTGTAACCCTGATGTTATGATTAGGGTTGGTAGTAGTCTGTGGTGAATGTTATTGAACAGGGTTTTCCCTGGGAGTTTAATGACTAGTCCATTGTGAGGGTCCGGTGAGTGAGGGACAAGCTGGAGGAGGAGCCTTCACTCCTGGTTTCAGCCCGTTTTTAATTTTGTTCCCAAGGAATTCTCCCTGGCAGGCCTTCCCGGGACACTGCTGTTCTCTACTTTATACACACGGACTGCTGTACTCTATATTGTACACATTGGCTGTTTTTCTTTGTATTATACACAGTGACTGTTGTTCCCAATATTAGACACAGGGATAGCTGTTCCTCAGATGAGACACAGGGACTCATGTTCTCTATATTATACACAGGGACTGCTGTTCTCTGTGTTATACACACGGACTGCTGTTCTCTATATCATACACAAGGACAGTTGTCACTTATGTTACACACAGGGCCTGCTGTTGTCTATATTACACACAGGGACAGCTGTTGTCTATATTATGCACAGGTACTACTGTTCTCTATATTTTTCACAGGGTCTGCTGTTCTCTGTATTATACACGCAGACTGCTGTTGTCTATAATACAAGCAGTAACTGCTATTCTCTTGGTTGTACACTGGGACTGCTGTTGTCTATATTTCACACATTGGCTGTTTTTCTTTGTATTATACACAGTGACTGTTGTTCCCAATATTAGACACAGGGACAGCTATTCCTTATATGAGACACAGGGACTCATATTCTCTATATTATACACAGGGATTGCTGTTCTCTGTGTTATACACAGGTTCTGCTATTCTCTATCTTCTACACTGTGGCTGCTGTTCTCTGTACTACACACAGGGATGCATGTTCTCTGTATCTATAATGTAAGCAGGGAAAGCTGTTTTCTGGAGAAGTTACGGGCACTGCTTTTCTCTATATTAAACACAGGGACAGCTGTTCTCTATATGGATGCCGGGACTGCTGTACTCTTTATTATACACAGGGGTTGTGGTTCTCTATATTAAACACAGGGACAGCTGTTCTCTATATTGTATGCAGGGACTGCTCTACTCTTTATGATACACAGGGGTTGTTGTTCTGTATGTTATACATATGGGCAGCTGTTCTCTGTATTATACACAGGGACACATATTCATTATATTAAACACAGCATCTGCCGTTCTATGTTCCATAGACAGGTATATTATAGTCTATAGACAGCTGTTCTCTGTATTATACACAAGGACAGCTGTTGTCTATATTATCCACAGGGCCTGCTGCTCTCTATATGATACACAGGGACAGCTGTTGTCTATATTATACATAGGGACTGCTGTTCTACATATCATACACACGTTTTCTGTATTAGACACAGGGATTCCTGTACTTCTAAAAAAACACAGGGACTGCTTTTCTCTCAATTATACACAGGGACAGCTGTTCTCTGCATTGTGCACAGGGACTGGTGTTCTCTATATTGTATGCCGGGACTGCTGTACTCTTTATTATACTCATGGACAGCTGTTAAAAAACACAGGGACTGCTTTTCTCTCAATTATACACAGGGACAGCTGTTCTCTGCATTGTGCACAGGGACAGCTGTTCTATATTAAACACATGGACAGCTGTTCTCTGTATTATACACAAGGACAGCTGTTGTCTATATTATACACGGGGACTGCAGTTTTCTGTATTATATACAGCTGCTGCTTTTCTCTATATTATACACATGGATTGCTGTTCTCTACATTACACAGAGCGACTGCTGCTCTCTCTGTGAGACAAAGGTCCAACTGTTGTCAATATTATAAACAGGGACTGATGTACCTTTTATTGTCCACAGGGACTGCTGTTCTCTGTATTGTACACAGGGACTGCTGATCTCTATATTAGATATGGGAACTGCTGTTCTCTATATAATACACAGGGACTGCTGTTCTGTTTATTGTACACACGGACTGCTGTTCTCTATATTAGACATGGGAACTGCCATTCTCTATATGATACACAGGGACTGCTGTTCTGTTTATTATACACAGGGACTGCTGTTCTCTGTATTAGACATGGGAACTGCTGTTCTCTATATGATTCACAGGGACTGCTGTGATCCATATTATACACAGGGACTGCTGTTCTCTGTGTTATACACAGGGACTGCTGTACTCTCTTCTACACAAGGAGTGTTGTTCTTTCTGTTACACACAGAGACATTTGTTCTTATAGTAGACACAGGGACTGCTATTACCAACATGAGACACATGGTCTGCTGTTCTCTCCAGTGCATGTCGGACACATGTTTTCTATATTGTACACAGGGACTGCTGTTCTCATTATTAAACACAGGGACTTCTGTTCTCTATATAGTGCACAGAGACTGCTGTTCTCTGTATTGTACACAGACAGTGCTGTTCTTGAAAATAATCACAGAAGCTGCTGTTTTCTATGTTATACACAGGGACAGCTGTTTTCCTTATTAAATACAGGGACTGCTGTTCTCTATATTTAACACAGGGACAACTGTTTTGTTTATTGTACACAGAGACTGCTGTTCTCTATATTATACATAGGGACAGCCATTCTTTATATTAGAAAAGAGGGACAGCTGTTCTCTATATTAGACATCGCAACTGCTGTT
>NW_025188018.1:0-3080 GCF_004010195.1 Chiloscyllium plagiosum | reverse complement strand
GAGCTTTTAGGTAAGCAGCTGAAGAAAAAAATAACAGCAGGGTCGACAGAGAATGGGCACAGTAGTGGAACCAGCTGAGCTGCTTGTGCAGACAGTCTGCATGGATGGAGGGGCTGAATAGCCTCCTTTGTTTCCAATACTGTAATAAACTGGCTTCACACATCTGTTGGTAGTTCATTTCTTTTATATCTGTTTGTACAATAATAATCCTGCAATAATAATCCACCAGGACCTACACACCCCATGGAAATGCCAAGCAAGGGTACGTTCTCTGGAAAGCATGCAGCTCAATGTCAACATTCACACAGTGAGGGAATGTGGGCAGATCTCCTGTCAGACTCTGCAATTAACCAGTCAATTCTGACCTACCTTTTGGAGCTAACAGCCTGGTGTCCAGCTCTGAAGACGTTAATCTCTTTTCAGTTCTGACAGCTGGAAAATCTCTAAAAAGTTTGGACATTTCAGAAACTAAAACCCTTCCGCTGGGGAAATGATTCTATAAAGCCAAACCTGATTCTAGACTCAACTCAGAAACTAATGGTCACTGGTCTGATCTCTCTTTGTGACATAAAGGTTCAACTTTATAAATACGTTATAAACAAAGTA
This sequence comes from Chiloscyllium plagiosum, assembly GCF_004010195.1. Taxonomy (NCBI): domain Eukaryota; kingdom Metazoa; phylum Chordata; class Chondrichthyes; order Orectolobiformes; family Hemiscylliidae; genus Chiloscyllium; species Chiloscyllium plagiosum. Next base: position 2,474 of record NW_025188018.1, on the reverse strand, counting down.
ATCCTGCTAGGCACTTAACTTAAATCACATGCCTTCTTGGAAATGATGCCTTTAATTCACTGTTCCAAATTACTTTCTGACCTCTTAAAGATAAAGTACCTTCACAGACAGAACTGAAACCACAAAACTAAAGATAATAACATAGGACACAACAGTGAAGTGAGAAAGTGGAACACATTCTCATATGGAGAGTTGGAATCAGATCTCCAAATTATAAACATCTCCATGTTTATAGGAGACAAAACCAAGGGATACGGGAGAGGATGGGAGAGGATACGGGAGAGGATGCATTCCTGTCTAATAAGACCAAATGGCCACTTTCTGTGCTTTATATTTTCAGGAAGCTTTTGAAAGATTTGGAGAGTCTGGCTGGAATATTGAAAGTAGGCTGGGAATGTGAGTAACTGGTGTTGATGATGTTCTCCTGGGAATTTGAACCTGTTGTGTAATCTCATGGAAATTGGACAGAGATAACTTGAATTACTGTACAGGCCTTGGAGAATTTCCCGAATTTCCAGCTGGTCAACACTAACACAGTTATCCTGAGATAAAGCCGTCAACTTGGATAGGAATTTACAATAGCAGAGCTCACTGTGAACACAGTCCCGAAGACAAACTCAGCAGGAGATACCTCTGAACACAGTCCCTAACGCAGACTCAGGCAGGAGATACCTCTGAACACATTCCCTAATGCAGACTCAGGCAGGATATACCTCTGAACACAGTCCCTAACGCAGACTCAGGCAAGAAGGTACCTCTGAACACATTCCCTAAAGCAGACTCAGGCAGGATGTACCTCTGAACACAGTACCTAATGCAGACTCAGGCAGGAAGGTACCTCTGAACGCAGTCCCTAATGCAGACTCAGGCAGGAGATACCTCTGAACACAGTCCATTTTGCAGACTCAGGCAGGAAGTACCTCTGAACACATTCCCTAACGCAGACACAGGCAAGATGTACCTCTGAACACATTCCCTAACGCAGACTCAGACAGGATGTACCTCTGAACACAGTCCCTAATGAAGACTCAGGCAGTGAGGTACCTCTGAACACAGTCCCTAACGCAGGCTCAGGCAGCAAGGTACCTCTGAACACAGTACCTAACACAGACTCAGGCAGGAAGGTACCTCTGAACGCAGTCCCTAATGCAGACTCAGGCAGGAGATACCTCTGAACACAGTCCCTAACGCAGACTCAGGCAGGAGGTATCTCTGAACACAGTCCCTAACGCAGACTCAGGCAGGAAGGTACCTCTGAACACAGTCCCTAATGCAGACTTCGGCAAGAGATACCTCTCTACACACTCCAACGCAGACTCAGGCAGGAGATACCTCTGAACACAGTCCCTAATGCAGTCTCAGGCAGGAAGGTACCACTGAACACAGTCCCTAATGAAGACTCAGGCAGGAAGATACCTCTGAACGCAGTCCCTAACGCAGACTCAGGCAGGAGATACCTCTGAACAATACCTAATGCAGATTCAGCCAGAAAGGTACCTCTGGACACACCCTAACGCAGACTCAGACTGGAGATAAATGCAGACTCAGGCAGGAGATACCTCTGAACACAGTCCCTAATGCAGACTCAAGCAGGAGATTCCTCTGAACACAGTCCCTAACGCAGACTTAGGCAGGAAGGTACCTCTGAACACAGTCCCTAATGCAGACTCAGGCAGGATGTACCTCTGAACATAGTCCCTAACGCAGACTCAGGCATGAAGGTACCTCTGAACGCAGTCCCTAATGCAGACTCAGGCAGGATGTACATCTGAACACAGTCCCTAACGCAAACTCAGGCAGGAAGGTACCACTGAACACAGTCTGTAATGGAGACTCAGGGAGGAGATACCTCTGAACACAGTCCCTAATGCAGACTCAGACTGGAAGGAACCGCTGAACACAGTCCCTAACACAGACTGAGGCAGGAAGGTACCTCTGAATGCAGTCCCGAATGCAGACTCAGGCAGGAGATACCTCTGAACACAGTACCTAATGCAGACTCAGGCAGAAAGGTACCTCTGGACACAGTCACTAACACAGACTCAGGCAGGACGTACCTCTGAACACAGTCCCTAACGCAGACTTAGGCAGGAAGGTACCTCTGAACACACCCTAATGCAGACTCAGGCAGGAAGGTACCACTGAACACAGTCCCTAATGCAGACTCAGGCAGGAAGTACCTCTGAACACAGTCTCTAATGCAGACTCAGGCAGGAGGTATCTCTGAACACAGTCCCTAACGCAGACTCAGGCAGGAGGTACCTCTGAACACAGTCCCTAACCTAGACTCAGGCAGGAGGTACCTCTGAACACAGTCCCTAATGCAGACTCAGGCAGGAGGTATCTCTGAACACAGTCCCTAACGCAGGCTCGGCCAGGAAGGTACCTCTGAACACAACCTAACGCAGACTCAGGCATGATGGTACCTCTGAACGCAGTCTCTAATGCAGACTCAGGCAGGAGATACCTCTGAA
>NW_025188017.1:0-3079 GCF_004010195.1 Chiloscyllium plagiosum | reverse complement strand
AAGTCAGAAACTACCCACCACAACGATACGTTCGTCCTTGGACCAAGAAAACGTTTCTAACTTATTATTTAATTCACATGCCACATCAGTTAATGATATGTCAAAGTCTTCCATGCTTGCTTGAAGTTTTCGAAAAGCCGCCTCAGGTAATATTATGAAAGTTAATCTGGCAGTTATGTAGTTAACATAGTGATGTAATGCCTACCCGGGATCATATCACACGGCGCCAGTCACAGATAAAGCTGTGATAGGCTAGTTAATTCACTGCTAGATAAGGCACTGCTGAAGGTGATGGTAGGGCAATGTGATAGGTTACGTGTAATGTAGGGAACCAGTCTGGCAGACGATGACTAATTTAGACAAGTAATGGAGCCAATATGATTTGTTATGCTAATGTAATCCAATAGGCCAGGAAACAACAAATGTATCAACTGCAGTGGAACAAAGGCTTGTTGGGCAATCACGCAGCCATTAGCTGATTGACAGAGTTTTTCTTCGCAAATTAAAATTTCTCCAGGTAATTTTTGGACAATATTGAGTGATTCGACGACAATAAAGCTGGCATGCCAGATGGGACTGGGAGAAACATTCCCTTCTGTAAAGATGCTGCAGCTGCAAGGCACTTACATTTGTGCCAAACGCTCGCCTGAGAAAGACAGAGTAAAAGTGCTGGCTACACACAAAAGAAGGGCTAACGTTTTGCTGCTAATTTGACGATATTCTGTCAAATAAGGGAGGTATGCAGAATCGAAGAAGTGAAAGAAAGCTGCGATAGGCCTGTCTGATCCAACGAATGGAAGGGTGAATGGTCATTTAAAGAATGTGGATGTTCAGCAAAACTGTGCTGGGAGGGGGTGATTACGTATAGAAAAGAGAGATTGAGACAAAATTTCACGTCGTGAATATAAGTTCTGTTGGTTTCACCCTGAAATAGTAACGGTAAATAAAGAAGAAAAATAAAGGAATACCAGGTGACTGAACCGTCAAAAGTCTGGATGATAATCAGACCGATGTAATGCTACACATGAACAAAGGATCTGCTAAGACAGATATGTTATCTGTGTAAGAGACAGAGAGAGAGAAGCTCTGGCTTGCAGAATGACTTTGTGTGTGTCTGTGTGTGTGTGTTTGAGAAAGAGGGACTCTCGAGTATAACCATTGTGGTCTGGTTTTTGTCCACAATTTCTGGTTGGTTAAATGGTTATGTCTTGTTCCCCAGAGCTCGAGATGCGGGAGTGTTTTGATTTTGTTTTGCACTGTTGGAATTCAAGATCGAGCTTTCCTTAAAAGCTTTTTCAAAGAATCATCAGTATTATGTAATCTGCAAATTTAGCCCTGGATTAGTATAGGTAGAAAGAACGAGAATAGAATGCCTTTATTAATTAGTTGAAACTAAGAATGTTTAGGGACTGATGAACTGATGAGGGATGACTGTGATTTGTAGAGTTATGGAATATTCACAATAATGGACGATTTGCTGCCGGATATGTGAGGCATAAGGGAGTGAATTGTGAGAATAGAAGAAATAGATCAGTTGGACTGTAATATATGTCAGGATGAGCAAAGTTGAAATACTGCGTAAGACATTACCAGTAGAAAGAAATGATATCATAATAAAAACCTGAAAAATGTGAATAAAGAAATGATGGTTTAATATCTTAATGGCCAAAAGAGGGCACTTAATTAAGAATTCCAGACCTCAGAATGAATGCTTCCGTGAGTTGTTTTGGGGGTACTTGTCTGCATACGTTTGGGTATTGTGACTGCGGCATCTTTTCGTGGCCGTGTGATACATGATGAGCTCATCAAGAACTCTCAGTTTGTTCCCTTGGCCGATACCTGATAATTGTGTGACGTCGAAATTTGGGCTGTATCCGATGCTTCCCTTTCTTTGGGATGGCACCCATGTGATGCTACTCCACAAGATTGTTACTTCGCCACGAGATTAGTTTGATGTTCTATCCCCGCTGACATTTCATCGACCGAAACGGAAGAGTGTCCCTGATTCTGTGGTGCCAATGGACAGTTTTGATCAGCAACCGCGGACTCACAATGTGTTCAAAGCCAGGAATGAGATATCCGTGGGCTGGGAGTCACTAATCGTGTCATTGGTATTATCAAGAATGCTGAGTGGATTAATTATATCTATTACAATCATCCGAGATTTATTTATTGCTTTAATGATAACCTTTATGCGTTAGTTGCGCAGTCGGATGGCGTGGCAGACAAGGCAGTCCTTCAGCTGGTTGTTGGCTGAGAAAGGTGCGCTCTGTGTACAGTTTTGGGGACATTCATAGCCCAGAGGGATACTTTACACGGGCTATGGGGAGGTTGTGGAATTTATGGAAGGAGCTGAAGGAGGAGGCGGGGTCCGCCCATCGGGTGTTTAGTTTTGTTGAATAGTATTTTGGGTGGATGGGGATTTAGTTCATTAAGACAGGGGTTGTTGCGGGTGTTCTGGTGCTTGTTGTTGCATTTGTCTTTTGATGTCTTATATTTCTATTTAAATCTTTTCAGTGTGTCTTACTGCGCGACAATTCTCTGTTGTTCCAGTGGACTCTGGCCCGGCCCGTCTTCCAGTGTGGATCCACTGTTTGACCACAATGATCTGAAATCTGGTGCAGTGCTGAAGTCTTCTTCCGGTGGAGACACCTGACTTGCGTGTGCTTCAAGCGCATGTAGATTATGCGGGGTCTTTGGGTCTTTTTTACTATGCCAGTAATTATGGGACAAGTTTTTGATCTGTGCTTCTAGTTGCAGAGGAAGGTTCCTTTGAAATCTACTCCCTGGAAATTGTTCTTGACCGGTTTTGCGACAATGCGAATGGATTTGGTCTTTGTGCGTCCAATTTCCTTTTATTCTTTCTCTGCATGAGAGCTTTTGATCTCAAAGGGGTAAATGCATGGATGTTAATTTGGCATTTATAAGGCTAAGTTAGTGTTGCAATGCATGCGCAGGATCTATCAGATAAGCACAGGAAAAACAACTGTCTCAAGTGCAGCAAAACAAAAGGCGCGTGGGCAGACAGTGAAGCGATTTTATAGCTTATCACAGCTTTGATTTCACAAGATTAAAGTTT
>NW_025188016.1:0-3079 GCF_004010195.1 Chiloscyllium plagiosum | reverse complement strand
GGAGACCCTGCCTGTTTCTGTTTCTGTGTGTGTATGTATGACAGACCATGCCTGTTTCTGTGTGTGTTTGTTGAAGAGACCATGGCTCTGTGTGTTTGAGAGACCATGCTTGTTTCTGTGTGTATGTGTGTGTCTGTCTCCATCTGGGTGCACAGTTTCCGTGTCAATGCTATCACTCCGTAATGTGACTGTGTGTAAACCGCGTGTTTATGTAACACTCCCAGTAATGATCCACAAACCATAGAACATCCATCACTCTCATTCGCTCATTTTCTCTCACGTGATCACACAAACACACACCCTTGCACATCGCATTCCTGATCCATAACGGAATCTTTCTCTGTTTCTGCCATCCAGATTAACATTGGACCATTTAGTCTGCAATGTCCCTCAGTCTAACATCCAAACACCATCACTTCCCATCTCACTGTATTCCATCTGCAGGAGGCTGAGAGGTGATCTGTACAAACTGAGGGGCTGTTTTAATCTGCAAAAGCAGGATACTCTGTATCCCTTTCTGTTTCTGTCTGTCTCTCTCTCTGCCTCACTGTCTCTCTCTCTCTTGCTGTCCCTGTATCTCTCTGACACTCTATATGTGTCTCTTCCCCCCCCCCCCCCCCCCGTCTCTGACTCTCTCTGTCCCTAACTCACTGTCTCTCTCTCTCTCTCTCTCTCTCTCTCTCTCTCTCTCTTTCTCTGTGTCTTAGTGTGTCTCTGTCTGTGTCTCCCTGCCATGCTCTACATGCAGTCATTTCTAACATGATTTTCAATCTTTTACTTGGGTGACCGTTTTACTCTTTCTGACAAATAGAAAGCCCTCAGCACTCACAGGAATTCTGTGCTTCTTATTAATTGGTCAACAACAGTAAGGGAGTTTCTCTGAGTGTTTTACTCAGATGACATCAGCAATCCTGTGGACCACTTTCATCCTCAGACTCCTTCCCAACAACAGTAAACAGCGTCTGCTTGTATCCTCCTCAAGGAGAAAGTGAGGTCTGCAGATGCTGGAGATCAAAGTTGAAACTTTATTGCTGGAACAGCACAGCAGGTCAGGCAGCATCCAGGGAACAGGAGATTCGACGTTTCGGGCACAGGCCCTTCTTCAGGAATGGTGTATCCTCCTCAAGTCTACTGCTCATCCCTATTCACTCCACTGGCAATTTGTGTATCATCTGCAGTTGTGAGATGTCTTGTTTAATGGAGGGATGTACAGAGTAAGGAGATTCGACGTTTCGGGCACAGGCCCTTCTTCAGGAATGGTGTATCCTCCTCAAGTCTACTGCTCATCCCTATTCACTCCACTGGCAATTTGTGTCTCATCTGCAGTTGCGATATGTCTTGTTTAATGGAGGGATGTACAGAGTAATGCAGATAGTGTAGAGAGAGCTTTAATGACTCCTGGGACAGGTACAGCACAGGGAGAGCTTTCTATGACGCTGCAGTCAAATATCTGAAGTACAGGCATTCTCAAGCAGAGACGCAGAGTTAAACTCAGTTTAAACTGCCTCTATCACACACATACACACAGACAGACTCAAAGACATACACCATCTCACTATTGTTCTTTCATGTACCGTCTGTCACTCTCACACACTCTCACTATCGCACTCTCACACTCTCTCTCGGTTTGGTTCTTGTATCTAAATGAACCACAGCGACCTGAGGGGGATGATGGGATTTGGGAATTGAGCTCAATCATCAGGGTTGATCATATTCAGTGACAGAGCATGCTCTAGGGGCAAAATGGCCTACGCCTCCTATCTTCTGTGTTTCTGTGTGATGTTTCCAGGGTCACTGACAAGACTCTCGTTGGGTGGGAGAGAAAGCTATGAGGACGACCAAAAAGGCTGTGACCCGGTATGGACAACTTCACTGAGTGGGCAAGTCATTGGCAGATGGCATATAATGTGGAGAAATGTCCATGTGCAGCACAGATTTCCAAACTAACTCAGTGACAGATTAAAATCCCCGTTCTCTGCCAGGTCCACACACTCAGACCCAGGGAGGTTTTGTCCCTGACTTTCTGACTGGATATTATTACATTGCAACATGAAGGTACTGAGTGCAACAGAGTTTGCTACATCCCGTCATATCATCCACTTTGCTGTCAGTGTTTTGTGAATTATATTTAAGATATTGGCAAGTGGAACAGCATATACTGGAATGTGATTTGCAGGGGGAATATTAAAAGCACAATGTTTGTGTTTAAAATGGTGAGAAATTCTGAAACATTTTTGTCCAGGGGGTTTGGCTGATCTTGTACATAAACATCAGAAAATTAACATGATGGTACTGCCAGCAGATAGGAGGACAAATGATACATTGACTGTTCTTGCCAGGAGGTTTTGTTAGGAACTTGAGCTTAACATGACAGGGAGTGAGTTACAGACTGGAATCTGAGTGAGGGTCTCTGGGTGGTTTACATACAGAATAACAGATACCCAGAAGTGAGTTGATGACCTGAATCTAGTCAAAGGTTTGAGGTGTTGAGGTGGTTAATGTACAGAGACCCTTCTAAATGGAAGTCAGTTACAAATTGGAATTTTATTAAGAGGATTTGGGACAATTATATGTAGAATAACAGATATCCAGGAGTGAGCTACAGATTGCAATCAAATTGAGGGAATTGGGCAATTTATAGACAGAGCAACGGAATACGAGAGGGAAGAAACCAGAGGAGAAAGTACACCATGGACCAACTCAAAAATGAGCTGAGCCAAACAGGACTCAACTGCTGAGAAACCCCTGAATTTGGGATGAGGCCTAGCCAGACAGGATTCTGATCCAAGGCTGCAAATCTACAATTCAGTGGCTGAGCTATTTCAGGTTTTGTATATTTGAGTTTCTCAGATGTTAGGATCTTGGAAAGTAAGGCAGACCTTGCTGGGATATCACATTGTCTCTCCGCATTCACTGTAAACAGGTTCTGGAATTTGCATTTTAATCTCCTTCACAGAACTGTCCCCATTTCGTATCTCTGCCAGGATCAATGAAAGGAAATGGCTTTTGACACATTCCCCTTCTCCCTTGCTGAAAGCATTCCTGACCCAAATGAGTCAGGCAGACATCTTAGATTTGT
>NW_025188015.1:537-3079 GCF_004010195.1 Chiloscyllium plagiosum | reverse complement strand
ATGGGAGAATTGGGCAAGGGCTTATCGAAATAAGAGGATTTGGAACGGGGCACCCGAAAAAGGCAAATTGGTGCAGTTAGCACCAAATGGGAGAGTTTCATTTCGCAGTAAATGGGAGAATTGGGACAGGACAATACTTGATGTGGGAATGAGAGTAGGGCACCACTAAATTGGGTGAGGGCATCAGTCAGTATGAGGATTGGTGTAAGACAAAACTGAATGGAGAATGTATTCAGGACATCAGTAATTGGGGAAAAGGTGCTAAGCAACACTGAATTGGAGAATTGGTGCGGGCCATCAGTAAATGAGAGACCTGGTGCACAGTGGAGCTAAATTAGAGAATGGGTGTATGGCAACAGTAAATGGGAGCATTAGAGTAGCGCACCCTTAAATGGTAGAATCAGGCTCGGACATCAGTAAATGGAAGAATTAGTGCAGGGATATGAGTAAATAGGAGATTTGGTGGAATCAATAAATGAGAGATCTGCTGCACAGTGCCGTTACATTAGAAAATTGGTGGGAGTGCCAATATATTGGAAAATTGGAGCAGAGCATGTCTAAATTGGGGAATAGGGGCAGGGAATCAATAAAAAGAAGAAATGTTGCCAGAATTGGGAAATTGGAGATTCAGTTCAGTGCATCACTAAATGAAAAACACATTCAGCAGGGCACCCGTACGTGGAAGATGTGTATAGGGGAACAACTAAATGGAAGGAATTGAGGCAAACCAACAATAATTGGAGAATTCATGCAGGTGCCAATGGGAGAGTTGGTGCAATTCCCGGATTTATGCGGGATTGGTAAATGGCAGAATTGGTACAGGGAAGTGGATCCCTAAGTCGAGCCTTAGAGATGTACGGCTGCTATATCTCCCACAACAGTGACTACACCTCACAAGGACTTCAGTTACTATGAAGCACATTCAGAAATCCTGAATGTGTGAAAACACATTTATAAATACCTTAGCAATGAATAAAAGACCCAAGACCAGGGCAGGAAATTGATATCAATCGGTCTCATCTCACCGGAGAGAAATCAGTGGGTAAAAACTGTGTTTTTGATGGGATTAACACCTGAACAATTAAACACCAGTTCAATTAAAGAGATAATTCACATCCAATGAAGTAAACTATTGCTGACAGAATAAACACAGTCCAGTTCTGGATGCAATAAAGCAGAATACGATCACGTTACCCCACTGGAATGTGTGTCACCATAGCCTTCCCAGACCACAGGGGCTGCTCTCTTCATTACAGAAGCGACTCATGGTGATTTGACCAGAGGGCCCAGACCTCAGGCAAGGGAAGAGTCCTTCATAGCAACCTCAAACTGGTAATGGGAATTGAACCCACGCTGTCCACATCACACTGCTCTGTAATCCAACAATACAGCCAACTCAGCTCGACTGATTCCCCCTAACTGGAGCGTCACATGTGGGGATGAATAATTGAATCCCTTGCTACACACAGTGCAGGTGAACGGCCTCTCCCCACAATGTGTTTGTTGATGTTTCATCAAATCATTGCTACTCATAAAGCTCTTCTCACAGTCAGAGCATTTACATGTTCTCTCATTGATGTGAACAAAGCCATAGCTGCTGAGATTGGAGAACCGAGTGAACCCCTTCCCACAGAAGGAGCAGGGAAAAGGTGTGAATGTGCTGGTGCTCACTGAGTACAGATGACTAAGTGAGTCCCTTCCTACACTCAGTGCAGGCGTACAGTCTCTCTCTCCCTCTCTCTCTAGTATGGCCACACTCGTGTATTTGAAGCTTTGCTGATTTAATAAATCCCTTCTCACACACAGAGCAGATGATTGGTCTCTCTCCAGTGTCAACTCAACGGTTGACATTCGGCTGAACTGGGAAGTTTATTCCTTCCCAAACAGAGCAGACAACGCTTCTCTCCCGATGATGAAGACGTTTGTCTGACATTAGGCTTGATCCCCAAGTGAATACCTTCCCACCCACATCCCACACATGGAACAGCTGAATACCTTCTCCCCCATGGGAACAGGTTGATGTTAAATTATGACCGTTCAATTTAAGACCTTTACAGAACTTAAAGTTTTTTTCCCCCACAGTCAGGGGAAAGGTCCCTTGTCAGTGTGAACCCACTGGTGTTACATGAAGCTGGATGACAGAGTAAATCCCTTCCCACACATAGAGCAGGGGAACAGTCTCTCCCCAGAATGTCTGTGTCGGTGAGTCTCCAGCTGGTCTGGGGATTTGCAATCCTTCTCACAATCCAGACATTTCCATGGTGCTGATCTCCTCACATATCTCCAAGTTGGATAATCTGTTGAATCCTTTCCCATAAACACAACATATTTGTGGTTTCTCTGTCTGTGGATTTTTAAAGAATGTTAACTCGATAATGTTAAATAATTTCTGCAGTCAGTTCAGTGGAACACTCACACTCCTGTATGTGTGTGGGTGTGTCTTTACCGCTCACAATGCTTTGTGAGACCTTTGCTTACAGACATACCAGACAAACATGTTCCCCTTATGTCCAAATGAATTTTGTGACTCAGTTGGATCTTT
>NW_025188015.1:0-524 GCF_004010195.1 Chiloscyllium plagiosum | reverse complement strand
CTATTCTACACCTCCTCCCAAACAAATGATCTAATCATATCAAAAGATGCAAAAAGCCCCATCCAAAGCAAAAAGGAACCTTCCTGAATAAATCAGGTTGTTGTCCCCAATATCTCTGAGACAATGTGTGTCCTGAGGTGCAAACCTGTTGTGAGATGTATCTCGCCAACTGGTGGACAGCACAGCCCCTATCCAGAAGGATGTTACACAAGAGATGATCCCCTTTGCTGCTGCTGTACATCAATGGGGAAGAAAGGGAATGGGGAAGGTTGTTGGCAATCAAGAGAGCTGTTTTGTCCCACATGTTGATGAGCTTCTTGTGTTGTTGAAGCAGCATTCAACCAGGCAAGTGGAGAGGATTCCGTATCACACCTGACTTACGTCTTGTAAGGTGGGCAGGCAGGAGGGGAGTTGAGCGCTGTAAGATTTTTTTGCCTCTGCCCTGTTCTTGTATCAATTGTATGGTTATTCCTGTTCAGTTTCTGGTCAAGATTACACCCCCGGAATGCTGCTCACGGAGGATT
>NW_025188014.1:1983-3079 GCF_004010195.1 Chiloscyllium plagiosum | reverse complement strand
TGTCTCCTTTTCAGATGGCGGGATTCAATCCTGTCTCCCCTGAACACTAACTGAGGTTTTGGGTACATTCTCTCGCAATAATACCGCTAGGCCATTACTTCGCCTGCTCACTGGATGCTCATCCCTGAGCACTGATACCAGGGCATCATGAAGCTAAACCCATTCTTCCGACACAATTGTGTGATCCTGACATCTTCCAGCAATCTGGGACTATTACTTAATATCGCTCCATTTTCCAGATCTCTGTGTGACTCAGTGCCATTCTCCATGTGTAACCCTCACTGCATCTGTTTAACTTCCCATTCTGTCTATTTCTCTGTCTCCTGTAGTTACTCAGGAAAGTCCTGACTCAATAGCCTTCCCAGCTGCTGGGTGGATCGTCCATCACCTCATTGAACGCAGTTGGTCTGCCAGAGAGAGACAAAGGGAAAGGAGATCTGGAGCCTTCAATAAATCCTGTAGTGAAGTAAGGTCACCCACAGTGCACAGAGCAAAGAACAATGAGAGGGCTCCAAACATCTGTGAACACAACATGACATAGATGCAGTGCTGGAGGGGAGCACAATACACACACACACACACCCCAGGCTCAATCACCACCCCAATGGAAGTTCTGTTATATTAAAACTCACTGCAATACAACAGTGTATCTATGGCATGTCTTGTGGTCCAGTGTCTTCAATAATATTTAATTCCTATAACAGATCCTATCGCTGTAACCTCCTCCCTTCCCGATACTCCCTCCACATACTTGAAATGCACTGCATTCCAGACTACCATCCCTATCCCTGTAACTTGGTTTAGTGTCTACAACATGCCTTATCTCGGTAGTCTCCTCCTCCAATAAGGTAAAAACAAGGACTGCAGATGGTGGAAACCAGAGTCTAGATTAGAGTGGTGCTGGAAAAGCATGGCAGGTCAGGCAGCATCCGAGGAGCAGGAAAATCGATGTTTTTGGGCAAAAGCCCTTCATCAGGTACAGAGACCGGGAACCTGCAGAGTGGGGAGATAAATGAGAGAGGGGTGGGGATGGGGAGAAAGTAGCATAGAGTACAATAGGTGAATGGGGTGGGGAAGAAGGTGATAGGTCAGTGTG
>NW_025188014.1:0-1542 GCF_004010195.1 Chiloscyllium plagiosum | reverse complement strand
GGCGGAAAGGGGTGGGCAGGGAAATATATCCCTGGTGGTGGGGTCCGTTTGGAGGTGGCGGAAATGACGGCGGATGATTTGGTTTATGCGAAGGTTGGTAGGGTGGAAGGTGAGCACCAGGGGCGTTCTGTCCTTGTTATGGTTGGAGGGGTGGGGTTTGAAGGCGGAGGTGCGGGATGTGGACGAGATGCGTTGGAGGGCATCTTTTACCACGTGGGAAGAGAAATTCCGATCTCTAAAGAAGGAGGCTATCTGGTGTGTTCTGTGGTGGAACTGGCCCTCCTGGGAGCAGGTATGGCAGAGGAATTGGAAATAGGGGTTGGGAATTTTGCAGGCGGTAGGGTGGGAAGATATGTAATCTAGGTAGCTGTGGGAGTCAGTCGGTTTGTATAAACTGTCGGTGTCAAGTCGGTTGTCATTAATGGGGATGGAGAGGTCCAAAAAAGGGGAGGGAGGTATCAGAGATGGTCCAGGTAAATTTAGGATCAGAATGGAATGTGTTGGTAAAGTTGATGAATTGCTCAAACTCCTCGAGGGAGCACGAGGTGGTGCCAATGCCATCAATGTTGCGGAGGAAGACGTGGGGAGTGGTGCCATTGTAACTATGGAAGATGGACTGTTCTACGTAGCCAACAAAGAGACAGGCAGAGCTGGGGCCCATACGGTGGCCCATACGGGTGCCAATGGCAACCCCTTTGGTCTGGAGGAATGGGGAGGATTTGAAGGAAAAATTGTTAAGGGAGAGGACAAGTTCAGCCAAACGAATGAGAGTATTGGTGGAAGGGTACTGTTGTGGACGTCGTGAGATGAAGAAACGGAGGACTTGGAGGTCCTGGTCATGGTGGATGGAGGTGTAGAGGGATTGGATATCCATTGTGAAGATGAGGCATTGGTAGTCAGGGAAACGGAAGTCTTGGAGGAGTGGAGGGTGTGAGTGGTTTCTCAAACGAATGTGAGTCGTTCCTGGACTGGGGATAGGACAATGTCAAGGTAGGTAGACATGAGTTCGGTGGGGTAGGAGCATGCTGAGACAATGGGTCAGCCAGGGTGGTCAGCCTTGTGGATCTTGGGAAGGAGGTAGAGCCGGGCAGTGGGGGATTCCGGACTATGAGGTTGGAAGCTGTGGGTGGGAGATCTCCTCCTGAGGTGATGAGGTTCTGTATGCTCTGGGAGATGACGGTTTGGTGATGGGAGGTGGGTCATGGTAGAGGGGTGGTAGGAGGAGGTGTCTTTGAGTTGGCATCATGGCTTCAGTGGTGTAAAGGTCAGTGCACTACACTACCACAGCACCCCCTTTATCTGCTGGTTTGATGGTGAGGTCGGTATTGGAGCAGAGGAAGTGGAGAGCTGCACGTTGTGAGGGTGAGAGCTTGGAGTCGGGGAGGGCGTAGATAGGTTGTGGCGGTTAATGTCCCAGTGGAAGTTGGAAATGAAGAAATCAAAGGCAGCTAATAGGCCAGCACGGGGTGTCCAGGTGGGTGGAGTGTATTGGAGGCCGGCAAAGGGGTCCTCGGAAAATAGGCGGGTGTCTTCATTGTAAAA
>NW_025188013.1:0-3079 GCF_004010195.1 Chiloscyllium plagiosum | reverse complement strand
TAGTCATTAACAATTGCTCTGTCGAGTTACAGTTATTGAGATGATTAGTATGCAAATAGATTGTTCGGATCAACTTAACCATTCTAGCCAGGTATGTAAATTACCAATTGTTCTGGGAGTTTGAAAATAATTTTCTTACTCGAGTTGTGTAAACCGATCTGCGAATTATTCACGCCGACCTGTGAATTATTCTCAGCTCATCCCCCTACACTATTGCAAAATCACCCATGTGTTTGTCGAAGGATTGTTTAAATCTCCCTAATGTACGTTATCAGACTTAAATCTCAACAATTTCTTAAAAATCTGACATTGATTCATGGGAAAGGTTTAATGCTCCGCTATGTAGTGAGAATGATCAATCCTGCAAAATTATTTGCTTTCTGACCAATCCTGAAGCGTTCACTCCCCGAGAATGCTTTGGGCCCGCTCCTCACTCACTCTGGTTTGACGACCGGCCGCTGCTCGGTCCTCCTGTTCCGCCCCTTCCTCCCAATTGAGGAGTTGATTCAGGCGCGACTCAGCAGGCTAAAGGACAGGGGAAGTTAGAGTCGATGCCTTGTGATGTGGTGAAAATATCCAGAGGAGAAAGTGAGGTCTGCAGATGCTGGAGATCAGAGCTGAAAATGTGTTGCTTATGCCCGAAATGTCGATTCTCCTGTTCCCTGGATGCTGCCTGACCTGCTGCGCTTTTCCAGCAACACATTTTCAGCTCTGAAAATATCCAGAATCTTGGATCGAGAGGCCTGAGGTCATTCCCCAGCTTGTTCAGGTTTTTATAATAGCAACTTTATTAAGAAAAAACAAGGGAAGGCAGGAACAGAGTAAAACAACAGAACATGCAAACAATGTGGTGGGCCTCTCAATGCCCTGGTGATTTTAGTCTTTACCATGTGTTTCAGGGCCCCAGGGCAATCCAGTACAGACTGTGCCACTCCTCCTTGTGCACAGCCAGATACCACGATTGTGGGGCAAAGTGATGTGGTGGGGTACGGATTGTGCATTAGTGGTGCTGGAAGAGCACAGCAGTTCAGGCAGCATCCGAGGAACAGTACAATCGACGTTTCGGGCAAAAGTCCTTCATCAGGAATAAAGGCAGAGAGCCTGAAGCGTGGAGAGATAAGCTAGAGAAGGGTGGGGATGGGGAGAAAGTAGCATAGAGTACAATAGGTGAGTGGGGGAGGGAATGGAGATGATAGGTCGGGGGCGGTCGGAGGATGGAGTGGATAGGTGGAAAAGATGATAGGCTGGTAGGACAAGTCACGGGGAGAGTGCTGAGCTGGAAGTTTGGAACTGGGATGAGGTAGGGGAAGAGGAATTGAGGAAACTGTTGAAGTCTACATTGATGCTCTGGGGTTGAAATGTTGCGAGGGTAAGATGAGGCGTTCTTCCTCCAGGCGTCTGGTGGTGAGGGAGCACGGTGAAGGAGGCCCAGGACCTTCATGTCCTCGGCAGAGTGAGAGGGAGAGATGAAATGTTGGGCCACAGGGCGGTGGGGTTGATTGGTGCAGGTGTCCCGGAGATGTTCCCTAAAACGCTCTGCTAGGAGGCGTCCAGTCTCCCCAATGTCGAGGAGACCGCATCGGGAGCAATGGATACAATAAATGATATTAGTGGATGTGCAGGTAAAACTTTGACGGATGTGGAATGGTGGAACTGGTCCTCCTGGGAGCAGATACGGCGGAGGCGGAGGAATTGGGAATACGGGATGGCATTTTTGCAAGAGGTAGGTTGGGAAGAGGTGTAATCCAGGAAGCTGTGGGAGTAGGTGGGTTTGTAAAAAATGTCAGTGTCAAGTCGGTCATCATTAATGGAGATGGAGAGGTCGAGGAAGGGAAGGGTGGTGTCAGAGATGGTCCAGGTAAATTTAAGGTCAGGGTGGAATGTATTGGTGAAGTTGATGAATTGCTCAACCTCCTCGCGGGAGCACGAGGTGGCACCAATACAGTCATCAATGTACTGGAGGAAGAGGTGGGGAGTGGTGCCGGTGTAATTACAAACGATCAACTGTTCTACGTAGCCAACAAAGAGACAGGCATAGCTGGGGCTCATACGTGTTCCCATGGCTACACCTTTGGTCTGGAGGAAATGGGAGGATTCGAAGAAGAAATTGTTAAGGGTGAGGACCAGTTCGGCCAAACGAATGAGAGTGTCGGTGGAAGGGTACTGTTGGGGACGTCGGGAGAGGAATAAAATGGAGGGCTTGGAGGCCCTGGTCATGGCGGACGGAGGTGTAGAGGGATTGGATATCCATGGTGAAGATGAGGCGTTGGGGGCCGGGGAAACGGAAGTCTTGGAGGAGGTGGAGGGCGTGGGTGGTGTCTCGAACGTATGTGGAGAGTTACTGGACTGGGGGGATAGGACAGTGTCGTGGTCGGTAGAGATGAGTTCAGTGGGGCAGCAGCATGCTGATACAGTGGGTCAGCCAGGTTTTTCAGGCTTGTGGAGTTAGGAAGGAGTTAGAGCCGGGCAGTGCGGGGTTCCCGGACTGTTGGAAGCTGTGGGTTGGAGATCTCCTGAGGTGATGAGGTTCTGTATGGTCTGGGAGATGATGGTTGGTGATGGGGCGTGGGGTCATGGTCGAGGGTGCAGTAGGAAGAGGTGTCCTCGAGTTGGCATTTGGCTTCAGCGATGTAGACGTCAGTGCGCCAGACTACCACTGTGCCCCCTTTATCCGCTGGCGAAATGGTGAGGTTGGGATTGGAGCAGAGGGATTGGAGGGCTGCGCGTTGTGAGGTTGAGATGTTGGAGTGGGGAAGGGGTTAGACATGTTGAGGCGGTTAATGTCCCGGCGGAACTTGGAAATGAAGAGGTCGATGGCAGGTAATAGGCCAGCATAGGGTGTCCAGGTGGATGCAGTTGTTGGAGGTGGGCGAAGGGATCCTCGGAAATTGGGCAGGAGTCCTGATTGTGAAAGTAAGCTCGGAGACGGAGGCAACGGAAGAAGTGTTCGACATCACAGCGTGTATTAAATTCATTGATGCGTGGACGGAGGGGGATGAAGGTGAGGCCTTTGCTGAGAACTGATTGTTTGTCCTTAGTGAGGGGAAGGTCTGGAGGGATGGTCAAAACTCGGCAGGGC
>NW_025188012.1:0-3078 GCF_004010195.1 Chiloscyllium plagiosum | reverse complement strand
CTTCAAACAACATAAGCTGGGAAAAGATGACTGACCAACATGGAGCACTCTGCAGACTATGCTATTGCATTGCACAGTAAACTGATTTATCTGCCCAGCATGGGGAGTATTGCAAACCTTTACTATCACATGGGAACGATACACAGATCAAATACACACAGCAGTGGAAGATTCCTATCTCCAGTGGACCAGTACAGTGTGTGTGTGTGTGTGTGTGTGTGTGTGTGTTGGGCGCGTGTATTTGGGGTAGTTGAATGTGAAAAATCATTGTTTGAGAGAAAATACACTTGAAGGAAACCAGGTTAAATCCACTGGCGGGGATTTGGATAATCGACACACAGAGACTGAGGGAACCTTCATGGACAGCTGAGTTAAAGTGTTTCAGAATATTAAAATAAAGGCATTGCCAGACAGAATAGCGATCTAGAACAACGTGCGCAGGAATATCAGATGGATAGGATTTTGGGATTAGTTCGAATCAGATTTGTTTCTGCAGGTTTCAACCCGAGAGTGTCAGCAGCAGATTGTTGTCATCATTAAGTCAGTGAGTAGTTAAAGTTAATAATGGTCAGGGCATGGTGTTAGAAATCAGCTCTTGGCCAAATGGATCACCAAAGTTGTGATTCATCTGTTTTAACCACAACATACAAGTTCCCCTTTAAGCCACTCACTACCCTGACTTGGACATATACAGTACTTGAGTCAAACTCCTGGAATTCCCTCCGTACCGGCATTATAGGTCAACCGACAACAAGTGGACTGCAGCGATTCAAGAAGGCAGCTCACCATCACCTTCTCACGGTCAAATAAGGATGGGCTATCAATGCGGGACAGCCAGCATTGCCCAAGTCTGACAAATGAATGAAAAAAGAATTGGCCAAGGATGAGATGGAGTAACAGGAAGGAAATGGAGTTTGTCAACATATTGGAGGTCAATGACGTCCACGCTCCCAATATTTAAATAACAAGGACAGTGAGACAATGGATCACATCTGAAACTGAGTAGGTCAACATAGAGACCCATGAGTAACACTGCCAGAAGTAAGGAGGGAGAAAGTAATTGAACAAGTTCACTGATGCAGTTCGTCGTGATCTACAGAGTGAGTAACTGGATTCAGAGTCTCAACATGAACAATAATAGTGGAAAGAAGTGAAGAATATATGAAAGAACAATAATGCAGTCATAACTAATTTATAGAAAAAATATCTGAACAGTGAGACTTACCAGGCACACCAACGATAGACCAGAGAGGATAATAAAAACATTGAATAATGTGAAGAGCATAATAGATCTGTGAATATAATGACAACCTATCATAATATGTAGAAACAACCCAAACATAATAGGATAAAGTCCTGTCCATTGTTGGAACATTCCAGTTCAACATTCCCAGATTCGGTTCCATTGTTGGAACATCCCAGTCTCATGTTCTCAGATTCTTATCCATTGTTGTAACATTCAAGTCTAATATTCTCAGATTCTGATCTCTCCTTCCCCCCTCTCTGGAGCTGGTGATCCCTGTCAGTGCTGTGGGTGATGCTCCTACTCATACTATAGCATAACACATTGAATGGAGCCCATTTATCATTAGTCGATGGAAAACACACACCGGGATAATTATAATCCATGGAGACTGACATTAATCACAGTCACTGAGCAAGCAGGTTCAGTTAACCCTTTCCTTACAGAACATTTTATATCACAGTAAAAATGAATATTTAATGAGTCTGGATGGAATGCATGAGGGTTACTGACAGACAGACTATAAATCTTTTTTTTTACTTTTTTCCTTGCATGTGGGAGTATTGCCAGAGCACTGCAGGGCTGCATAGATCCCACTCTGTTTATGAAGGAGATAAGGATAAAATAACAGACCAGCTACATGAAATGTTTGGTGGGAACCTTTCTGGATACATTAGCTAAAGGGAGAAAGTGAGGATTGCAGATGCTGGAGATTAGAGTCGAGAATGTTGTGCTGCAAAAGCACAGGTCAAGCATCAGAGGAGCATCGGCATTTCTTGTGTAAGCCCTTCATCAGGAATTATGCTTGTGGCCCAAGGGTACTGAGAGACAAATGGAAAGGGGATAGGGTTCGGGGAAGGTTGCTGAGAATTTGAGAAGTAAATAAAGTTGGGTTTGAAGGTGATATGTCGGAGAGAAGGATGGAGCGGATAGGTGGGAATGATGATGGACATGTAGGATAGTTCATGGGGGCGGTGCTAAGTTGGAAGGTTGGATCTGGGATAACATGTGGGGAAGGGAAATGACGAAACTGGTGAAATCCACACGCATCCCATGCGATTGCAGGATCCTAAGGCAGAAGATGAGTCTATCTTCCTCCAGGCGTCGGGTGGATAAGGTTTGGCGATGGAGGAGGACCAGGACCTGCATGTCTATGGCGAAGTGGGAAGGGGGATTCAAAGTGTTCAGCCATGGGGTGGTGGGGTTGATTGGTGCAATATTCTCTGAGGTGTTCCGCACATTGGCATCCTGTCTCCCCAATGTAGAGGAGACAACATCCGGAGCAACCAATGCAGTAGGTGACTTGTGTAAGTGCAGATAAAAGTCTGATGGATATGGAAGGATTTTTTGGGGCTCGGATGGAAGTGAAGGGGAGGTGAGGGTGCCGGTTTTCCAGTTCTTGCGGTAGTAGGGGAAGGTGCCAGGAGTGAAGGATAGGCTGGTGGGTGGCGTGGACCTGACAAGGGAGTAGTGCCAGGAATGTTATTTACAAAATAAACGTAAGGGCAGGGAGGGAAATATATCCCTGATTGTAGGTGGTGCAAATGGGGGAGGGTCATGCATTGTATTTTGTGGTTTGGTGGGGTGGAAGTTGAGGAAGAGGGGTGTTCTTTCCATGTTGCGTTTGGACGGGTGGGATTCGAATGCAGAGGTATGGGAAGTGGATGATATGCTCTGGATGGCATCATCGAGTATATGGGAGGGGAAATTGCTATCGTGAAGAAGGAGACCATCTGAGATATACACTGGGTTCAGAGTGTGGTGCTGGAAAAGCACTGCAGGCCATCCAGCATCCGAGGACAGGAAAAATCGACATTTTGGGCAAAAGCCCTTCA
>NW_025188011.1:0-3078 GCF_004010195.1 Chiloscyllium plagiosum | reverse complement strand
CTCAGGGTGGGAAGTCCAAAACTAGAGGACAAAGACTTAACGTCAGAGAGGAAAGACCTAAAAGGGATATAAGGGGCAACTTTTTCATGCAGAGGGTGTTGCATGCATGTAATGAGCTGCCAGAGGAAGCTGTGGAGTCAGGTACAATTCCAGCATTTAAAAGACATCTGGATGGGTATATTAATAGGAAGGGTTTAGAGGGATAGGGGCCAAATGCTGGCAAATGGGACTAGAGTAATTTAGGATATCTGGTCAGCATAGACGAGTTGGACCAAAGGATCTGTTTTCGTGCCATAAATCTCTATGACTCTTTGACTCTAAATCAAGCTAATGTTTCAAGCACAGTGTGACTCTACTTCAGAACTCAAATAGAGTTTACTTGAGTTGAAGTTAAATTGTGAAGAATTTAAATGCAGAACATTAACTCTGTTTCTCTCTCCACAGCTGCTGCCAGAACTACTAAGCTTCTCCAGCACTTTCTGTTCCAATTTCAGATTTCCAGCATCCACAGTAATGGTGCTTCCTTTTCAGTTTACTTGTTGTGGACCTCCCCTCGTGGTCAAAGTGTGTACGTTAGCCACAAATGAACAGACTGTACATTCCAACATTCAATTTAATACCCATTCTAATATGTGTATTAATGTAATGGTGCATTCAGTAATGTACAATCAGATGAAACATTAGTTCTCCAGCTGGATAGAATTCACTTTACAAAAAGGTGCAGCGTTCGGGTTGCTACCCTGGGATGAGAAGGCCTGGGTTCAAGTCTCATCTGTTCCAGAAATGTGTAATAACATCTCTGAAGAAGTTAATTTGAAAAATAGATTAATTTGGGGCAGTCTTGAGGAACGGTGGTATTGTCCTTACCCCTGGACTAGGAGACCAGGTTTTCTGTTCGCACAACGTCGTGGGCTGAAGGGCCGGTTGCTGTGTAGCACTGTTCTATTTTCTAAGTCCCATCTGCTCCAGGGAGGTGTAACACCTGTGAGCAAGTTGTTTCTGCAACACTTAGTCAAGGTCACCTCTTTGCTCTTGAAGACCAACAGGTTTAGGGCAGACCAAAGAGCATCTTTCACCGAGTTGATGATCCTTCATGCGCAGTCAATGTTTGTCTCAGCTTGTGCCTCAGGGAACAGACCGTAGAGCACGGAGTTCTGCATGACTGAGCTGCTCGGGACAAACCTCAACAAAAATTGCTGCATCTTTCTCCAGACTTTCTTTGCAATGGCACGTCCCAGAAGGAGATGTATGACAGTCTCTACAACCCCGCAGCTGCTTCGAAGGGAGTGTGTGGTGGAGCAGGCAGCTTGAGCATATTTGAAGGATTTCAAAGGTAGTGCCCTTCGTACCACCAACCAAGTGCTGTCTTTGTGCTTGTTGCAAAGTTTTCCCGGGACCTTGTCCCTCACAACTATGATTGGCGTATGGCCATCTCTCCCTTTACACATTGCTGTTTTAAGAACTCTTTATTCTGCAGTCTCTCCTTTCAAGCATTCACTTTAGTGACTCTCTTTCTTTTTAAATACTTATGTAATTACTACCATCTTCATATTTCGAGCCAGCTTTCTATCATACTCTTTCTCCCTCATCATTATTACTGTCATCATTCTTTGCTGATTTCTAAAGTCTGTCCAATTTTCTGACCTACTCATCTTAACAGCGTTGGAAATCTTTGCTGAATTATTAATATTTCCTCAAATATTCACTATTCTCCAACATTTAACATGTTTTCCCAACCTCCTTTGCCAAAGAGTGTGATTTGGACCTGCTCTGCTCACTATTCTCTCCAACCCTCTTCCACAAACAATACTAATATTGACATATATTTGGGGCAGTCAGAAGGTCCGATAACTGAATGGAATCCGTTTACCTTCAGCAGGAAGACCTTAGACAGTGGTCTTTCCCCACTGCTCCTTGGAGGCAGCTGCCCCATGCTTTAGTGTATCCCTCAGCACATACTCCTGGACCTTGGAATGTGCCAGTCTGCAAAATTCAGGCAAATTCAACTCCTTGCTTCAGAAGACTAACACGTTCTGGGCAGAACAAAGACAGTCTTTCACTGAATTGATGGTCCTCCAGGCGCAGTCGATGTTTGCGTCAGTGAGCACCTTGGGAAATGGACTGTAGAGCACAAAGTCCTGAGTCACGGAACTGCACGGCATGAACCTCAACAAAAACCACTGCATCTCTCTTCAGACGTCCTTTGCAAAGGCACATTCCAGAAGGAGATGTGAGGCAGTACAAACCACCCGCCACTCCCCTCCTCCAACTCCGCAACTTCATCGAGGGCAGTGTGAGGTGCCACAGACAGACCAGGGGTACATGACGGATCTCACAGGTAGTGCCCTCCTCATCTCCTGCCAAGCGATCTCGTCATTCTTGTTAGAAAGTTCTGGTGATGAGGCATTCTGCCAAATGACTTTGACAGTCTGCTCAGGAAACCATGTGACAAGATCCACCCTGTCCTTTTCCCTCGAGGATGCAGTGTGCTGACCACTTCCTGACGGACCTGTTGTCAAAGGTGTTTTGCTTTGCAAATTTCTCCACAAGGAACTACTATCCAACTTCTTGCTGCTTTCCATGGCAACAAACTCAATCCCATCCCTCGCAACACTGGGGACAGGTAGTACCTCAGTATGTAGTGACACTTGATGTTTGTGAGCTGAGGGGTCTACACACAACTTGATGCAGCCACACACAAAGGTGGGCATCAGGATGAGGGTGATGTTGGGTATGTTCTTCCACGCCCATATACAGAGCTTTGTATATGAGTCCCTGCAGACACGGTCTATCTTCGACAACCTGCTGAAGGGAAGAGGGCTTGGGTGACTGAAACAGCATAGTTTCGGGGAATGGACCAAATCTGCTCCATGTACAACAACAGAGAGTGTGCCTCACAGCTGATGATCAGGTTTTCATCTGCAATGGAGAGGGATCGGTGCTCCCAAAAGACCAATTTCTGCTAAACTTTTGCGATGCGCTCCGCTCAGCATTTTGTGCATACCCCGGTCACGCCACACCGTATTTCCAGTAATCTGGCCTGAAATTGAACAGAATGAAGGATCAGTCAGTCCGGTT
>NW_025188010.1:1889-3078 GCF_004010195.1 Chiloscyllium plagiosum | reverse complement strand
TGCTAAAGGAGGACACTATGGAGGGCGTTAGCAGTGAGGCGTTATGGGTGGGGCTGAGAAATAAGAAGGGTGCAGTTACACTGTTGGGGCTGTATTACAGGCCTCCCAACAGTGAGCGTGAGATAGAAGAACAAACGGGTAAACAGATTATGGAAAGATGTCGAGGCAATAGGGTGGTGGTGAAGGGAAATTTTAAATTTTCCCACCATTGACTGGGATACACTTCCTGCCAGAGGTCTGGACGGAGTACAATTTGTAAGCAGCGTCCAGGAGAGTTTTCTAGAGCAGTACATCAATTGTCCGACGAGGGAAGGGGCCATGTTGGACCTGGTACTGGGGAATGAGCCAGTTGCGGTGGGGGATTTCTTTGGGACCAGTGACCACAATTCTGTAAGGTTTATAACACTCGGAGACAAAGATGGGAGTGGTCCGAAGGGAAGAGTGCTAAACTGGGCCAATCATTTCAAAATTCGGCAGGAGCTGGGACATGTGGATTGGACACAGCTATTTGAAGGGAAGCCCACATTTGAGATGTGGGAGGCTTTCAAAGATAGGTTAACGGCAGTGCAGGATAGGCACGTCCCGCTGAAGGCAAAGGATAGGAAGGGCAAGATTGGTGAACCGTGGACAACAGGAGAAATTGTACAACTTGCCAAGAGGAAAAGGGAAGCGTACATAAGGTCCAGGCAGCTAGGGACAGAACGGGCCCTGGAGGAACATCAGGAGAGTAGGACAAGTCTTAAACGAGGAATCAAGCGGGCTAAAAGGGCTCATGAAATAGCTTTAGCGAGCAGAATTAAGGAGAATCCCAAAGCATTTTATTCTTACATAAGCAGCAAGCAGGTAACCAGAGAAAGGGTTGGTCCACTAAAGGATAAGGAAGGAAGGTTGTGTGCTGAACCTGAGAGAATGGGTGAGATTCTCAATGATTACTTTGCCTCAGTGTTCACTGAGGACAGGGACGTGATGAATGTTGAGGCTGGAGATAGAACTTTGATTAGTCTGGATCATGTTGGCATAAGTAGGGAAGATGTGTTGGATATTAAGGATATTAAGGTGGACAAATCCCCAGGACCAGATGGGGTCTATCCCAGGTTGCTGAGGGAGGCGAGAGAGGAAATAGCTGGGGCCCTGACAGATATCTTTGTGGCATCCTTAAATACAGGTGAGGTGCCGGAGGACTGGAAGG
>NW_025188010.1:0-1436 GCF_004010195.1 Chiloscyllium plagiosum | reverse complement strand
CTAATTCTAGAGCGAATTATACAATGAATGGAAGGGCCTTGGGAAAAGTCAATGGGCAGAGAGACCTGGGAGTGCAGGTCCATTGTACCCTGAAGGTGGCTGTACAGGTGGATAGAGTGGTCAAGAAGGCATATAGTCTGCTGGCCTTCATCGGACGGGGTGTTGAGTATAAGAGCTGGCAGGTCGTGTTAACGTTGTACACGACGTTGGTTCGGCCACATTTAGAATACTGTGTACAGTTCTGGTCACCACATTCCCAAAAGGATGTGGACGCTTTGGAGAGGGTGCAGGGAAGATTTACGGGGAGGTTGCCTGGTCTGGAAGGTGCTGGCTATGAAGGGAGGTGGAGTAGGTTAGGTTTATTTTCATTAGAAACAAGGAGATTGGGGGGGAGGGGGGACCTGATTGAGGTTTACAAAATCATGAAGGGTATCGACAGGGTGGATAGAGACAAGCTTTTTCCCCCAGGGTGAAGGTCACGCTTTCAAGGTGAGAGGTCAAAGGTTTAAGGGGGATACACACGGCATGTACTTCACACAGAGGGGGGTGGGTGCCCAGCAGAGATGGTAGAGGCAGGTACGGTAGATTCATTTAAGGTGTGTCTGGACAGATGCGTGAGGAGGTGGGGAGCAGAGGGACACAGATGCTTAGGAATTGACCGACAGGTTTAGACAGTGGATTTGGGACAGCTCAGGCTTGGAGGGCCGAAGGGTCTGTTCCTGGGCTGTACATTTGTTTTTTGTTCTCTAAGAAGGGTTTCGAGGGCTTTGGGCCAAACGGGAACAGATTAATTTAGGATATCGGTCGACACAGACGGGTTGGACCGAAGGGTCTGTTTCCGTGCTGTCCAACTCTGAGTCTCAGCACATGATTCAGAAATGGAGGGATACGGACCAAGCTCAGGCAGGTGGGACTAGCTAAGTTTAGGATTATTGTGGGCACGGACCGGTTGGAGTGATGGGTCTGTTCCTGTGCGGTATAACTGTATGGTTGCTCAGAAGTCTGTTCAAGGGCAACTCGGGACGGGCAGTAAATGCTGACCAGGCTCGGTAACATCATCAGTGGCGACCCCCAAGTGAAGCGAAGCTGTTGTCTCCTGCTTTCTATTTCTCCTGCTTTCTATTTATATCTTTCTCCTGGGTGGGGTTCCTGGGGTTTGTGGTGATGTCATTTGCTGTTCGATTTCTGAGGGGTTGACAGACGGTATCTAGATCTATGTGCTTGGAGATAGTACGAACGTCTATCAGGGGACGAAACGTCTGCAACACAAATTCCCAGCTCGGCGAACAGAACCACAGCAACGAGCACCCGAGCTACAAATCTTCGCACTAACTTTACCCACCAATGTCATTTGTGTCCGTTGCTCCCGATGCGGTCTCCTCTACATCGGGGAGACTGGGCGTCTCCTCGCAGAGCGCTTTAGGGAACATCTCCGA
>NW_025188009.1:0-3078 GCF_004010195.1 Chiloscyllium plagiosum | reverse complement strand
AATCCCTGGTCAAGAAGAACAAGAAGTCTTATGATTGGACAAAATGTGAAAACTCAGTTAGATCGCTCGAGGGTTCCAACGATATCAGGAAAGGCCTAAAAAGAGAGCTGAGAAGAGTCAGGAGGAGACATGATAAGTTGTTGGCAGATAGGTTCAGGGTTAACCCTAAGGCGTTCCATCGGTTTGTCAGGAATAAAAGAATGACGAGAGTTAAATTTGGGACAATCAAGGATAATCGTGGCAAGTTGTGTGTGGAGACAGAGGAGATAGGGGTAGCACTAAATAAATATTTCTCGACAGTGTTCGCTATAGAAAATGAAAATGTTGGCGTGGAAGGTACAGAAATTCTTGCGTCTAGATGAGAAGAGATTGAGGTTCACAAGGAAGAGATATTAGAAATACTGCAGAGTGTGAAAATAGATAAGTCAGCTGGGCCGGATGGGATCTATCTGATGTTGTTCAGCAAATTCACTGCAGGAAGGTACAAATCAAGCTGATGCTAACAACGGCTCGTTTTGAGCCGCTAATATGCAGTGAAGTGGCGGCGCCAATAAAAGGTGTCAGGCATCTCGTCTAATTCCACATCTAGAGCTCGAAATGACCAGAGGTCTCTTACTGAGTATCTGCAGGGTCTTGCTTGGACGTACCACAAGGGTCCGTGTTAGGTCCACTGCTGTTACATGAGATCTAACCGTGCCAATCAGTCTCCCGTGGGGAACATTGTTGAACGTCTTACTGAAGTCCATATGGATCATATTTACTGCTCTGCCCTCATCAATCTTCTTTGTTCCTTCTTCAAAAAACTCAATCAAATTAGTGAGACATTATATCCCACGCACAAAGCCATGTTAACTGTCCCGAATCAGTCCTTGTCTGTCCAAATGCATCAGGATTGCCTCCAACAATTGGAGTATTCTTGGCAGATGCAGTTTCATGTCGGGAATGCAAGGTCATATACTTTGTTGGGAAGAATCAAAAGACACGCTACTATTAAAATTTATAGAAATGCAAAACATGTGCAGTTCAGAGGAGTCTCAGTGTTCTTATACATGAAACGAACAAAGGTTAATCACATATTTATTTCTTGCTGGCAAAAGAAAGCCTTTTCTGATGCTCACAATTGAAGAGATGATTTCCAAGAAAATAGGAAAATTAAGTCACCACTAGAGTAATCAATTACCAAGATATCCCTCGTGATGTTTTATGGGACATGTGGGATTTTTTTTATTATGGTTCTCCAAACGTTTTTACAATGGAACCGAGAGTTTTAGATGGGAAGTTAAGATCACACATGACTATTGCCATTTTCGTCACTCACACACAATATTTTTTTCTTGTACGATTTATTTCGCTTTGTGGTTACTGCGAGTGGGCTTGTAAACTACACATGCTTGTGAGTTCATTCCTCACTGTTCCTCAACTCCACCCAAACAGACTTTACATCCTTATTTCCTGAATCAAGGTAATCTCTAACCATTGCATAAATGTCATTAAAACTTCTGTATTTCACAGGCCTCAGTACATCACCTTACAATATTAATTGATTCTTTACTGTATTGCAGTTGCGCATAAGAAGAGAAAAATAGCATCGAGAATGGTGGACCTTCGCTTCACACACCCGTTATTGAAGCGAAAGTGCAGATTACTGCCCATAATACGATCGTGGAAGCATGTGCCGAACCCTCAGGAAACGCAGAATAAGTTCAGTGCCACAGGGCATGTCAGGGACAGCACCAGAAAGACAACAGAAATGCTGCTATGAGCTCCTATTTTGGATATATTTCTCAATGAGCAATAGAGTGTTACATGTGTTCCATCAGGAGTTACCTCACACAAGGAAGTAACCAATGTTGCAGACGGTCATATCATCCGAGTTCCAAGCCCTGGAATCAGAGACATTCAATATTCTGTGCATAACTGCAAGGAACAGCTGTCCGAGGCGTTTACAGTCCAGATGAAATTATGAATGCAGCTCTCTAGTTGTCAGCCTCTTTCTCCTATGTCGTGTTTCGTGCAGTCCCAGCGTGGAATCTCGTCAACCACGTTTGACCTGCACATGATGCGTATTGGGCCTTGTTTTCTCGTGAGTTGTTGTCAGAGTGAGGCTCTCGGTTTCTGTGCTGTCATAAGTCCGAGTGTTCGGAGGAGTCTGGATATCGTTTTCCAGAATTTGTTTTTAATACAGGAAGCATGATTTAAAAATTACCTCAAAGCATATCCTCGTTGCGAACTTGGTGTGCCATGCATCTGTGAATGAAGGTGTGTGGATATTGGCTCTTGGCAAAGAATTTGTGTGGGCGTCAGTCCAGCAGTCCCTAGTAGCAATACGTACAGACGGCAAGGGCCAAACATTCGACTAGAATAGCACAATAATAGGACAGGGCAAGCAGAAGACAGCCAGACAATTCCTGGAAGCAGGGCACTCATCCACGGATTCCATCCGTTGGACCCAATCTGCAATCCCAACAAACGGAAACAGCGGGAATAAAACCAAATGAATTCGTACCATAACATGAGAGCAGCGCTTCACAGGAAACTCTGCAGCGCTGAGAATGTCACCCAGAAAGGGAGGAAAAGTCTGCAAACCATCTTCCTCGCGTCACCGAACTTTTCAACAAGAACTCCAGAAGCATCTGAACTTCACATCTCTCTGCTCCAAAACACTCCGCTTTTCCACAACAGAGAATAGCACACTCAACTACCGCGTGTAAGATGAGAATACCAGCCTCTACACTACCAAGGGCGGCAGTAAGAGCGAGGGGAAACAGCTGCCACAGTCATTCCACAGCTACAAACGCTCTCTTTGAAAGGTACATTTTCGTATGAATGTCGGGGCAGCAGGTGAGTTGTTCACAGTTTTCCCTGAAAGTGAGTGGACGTCGTTATTTCACCGCTGTTGTGAAGCCAGATACTGCACTAAATCTGCTCCCTCGTTTTTTGTTGTTGTGGCTAAAAGTTGGGCAATCACAACGTAAAACTTTGTTATATTTCTCTCATTTCCTTAGTTACTGTTCTGGTGAGGGAGGCTGGAGATTGGCTCGCCCAATCAGATGGAGGCACCAGCACATTGTTGACCTA
>NW_025188008.1:0-3078 GCF_004010195.1 Chiloscyllium plagiosum | reverse complement strand
ATCAGTTGAGGTACTTATTTCATTGCCCAACTTTTTAGCTGGTCTCCCTTGACTTCCAGCAGCCAGCCAATAGGTCTACTTTGCAAGGCGAAGAATAATTAAGAAAGGTACAGGGTTGTCAAAAAGCCCAAAAGCTGGTTGAAACCACCCATGCCACACCTCATTTACAACTCCATTATGACCTGTTAAATCCACCTGCTGCTTGCCTTCTATCTCAATGCTCCATATGATGCAACTTTCCTGAGGAAGATCTATCAGCAGGCATCCTTTAGGTGTAGGAAAAGAAAACATAAGGACTCAATAAAAAGTTAATTGTGGAAAACCTCATCTGTTGAATGACAGGCTTTGAACTATCACCATATACATGCTTCTTGCTTAAACAGATTTGGGACAAGCCAGAACTCTTGCACAACAAGCCTCTACCACTGAAGCCTCAGTACAAATACATTATGCACTTGTGGGGAGACTCAAAGAATGCAGTATATTATTGAGCTGTGTCCCTCTACAGATTAATTGGCGGATAAGAGCTCCAAAGTTAAGCCGTTCATACCGCTAAGCAAGAAAGCAGTTGTGAGGTTTCTAGATTTATTGGCATCTTGTCCTATCATATCTTTGGCCCCTCAACTGGTATTGTGTCCTCAGCTTGTTTTCAGTGATGAGTTGCAGGAAACTTGCGAAATGCACAGACCTAAAGTTAAATTCCAAAGACTATATTAATATTATAGTTGACACAATAGCACATTAAAATTGACAACTACTCTTCGTCAAAGAGAGTTACACACAGCCTAACAAGAAGCAGTTAAGTGTGGAAGGTGATAGCTTGCAGCCAACTTCCTCATGTACTGTCAATTTCCACAATTTTTAGCTCCTCAGTTCCAATCCCATCAGCTCCTATAAACTGGAATTTAGGTAACTTTTCCTTTGGTGCATAAATGATTATTCTTAAGAATGGATATGACCTTGTGACACTTGACATAAATGGCACACACAAACAGCAAAATATGTTCTTCTTAAGAAGTGTCCCCTCATAAGATTTTATTTTATATCGATTTAGACAGTACAGATAATGCCATTTATCTTATTATTCCCTGTATCACAGAGTATGTTAGAAAGTTATAAAAGTATTTGAATCAGCTGGTCCTCAGTTAAATGACCCAGACTTCCTGAATAGGTATTAAGCAAATCCTTTTATTTTTAAAAGTTCTATTTACCTTTTTCATTTATTGTGGCATTATACAGTGATGACATGACAATTTTCATTACAATTCAGGTTATTACCCTGTGCATTTGCGTACTGAGGAAAAATAAGTGTGATGAGCATTTTTTTCTGATAACGTCCCTTTAAGTTAATGTTAGCACAGGCTCGGAAGTTGAATGTAGAGAGAGCATTTCTATCACATCAACAGCAGAGAACCCACATCCTGCTGCAGTGCAGTTATGAAATGTTGATGTTTAGCAACTGATCGAAAATATAATCTCAAGTTTCAATCTTCATTCACTACTTTCCAAACCAATTATAGCACACTACTTTAGAACTAAGAATTTGGGTTTGAAATTAGACAACGAGAAGCTATACCATTATCACTCAGTTAGTTATCAAGCATTTAGAATTTTCAAAGTTTCAGCCACCCAATTCAAGAATTATTATTGTAGGAAAATCAGAATAATTAACTGCTAACAGTAACAATTTAAAGTAATGCTGTAGTTCTACTGCAGATTTGCAATTCTCAATAGTCCATCCTTGAAATTATCAAGTACTATCTGGGAAATGCAAAGATTTTAAATTAATTCTGACTAGTGTTGAGTTAACATTAGAGAGATAACTAAGATGATCAAAATACAGTTACATCTACAGTATAATAAGGGATTTACAATTAATATTTACATTCTTCAACCTCTTCTTATTCATTAATGTGAATAAGTCACTGGCCAGAAAACAAAATACACAGGCTTTAATGTTTACCTCTTCTCCTCAGCCAACCTCATCATTTCTTTCTTGTGATCTCTGCCTGTGCACTACAATTCTTAAACCAAAATGATGTTTGTTTCAGTGCTTTCCTGTAATTGAAATGACAGTTACCTTATAGATTAAAAAAAAGCTCTCCAATAGCTAAGATGGATTCTTGTGTCCCAGTTTAGACATAGACACACAGTCCTGGATCCTGGGGGGTGGGGAGCAAGAGGAGGGGCACAGCATTTTGATTTAAATTATTATTTTTGGGGGGAAGAAACTTCTAGGTATCATTAAAACGAATGGCACACAACTATACAAGTTCAAAACTAACCTCACACATCTTATGTCTACCTGAATCCTAAAGACCAAAGGTTGCATTATTAGAATTTTCCTCATGTTGATTAGAATCCTTTATCTAATGAATTGGAATTCAAAATAGATCAATTTCATAGCATTTTTAGCCCTCAAATAAATAAAGAAATCAAAATTATATTTCAACAGATGATAAAAATGCTTTCACAAACTAATTAATTACTGAATTACACATTTCAGTCATATTAGTTTGGGAGTCTCGGCTGTTGTCTAAAATTCTGTTCACCCTCAGGTTTACAGTACGACTCTCTCTGGTCACATGTCAGTCCCTTCCTTTAAACTAATACGATTGTTCAATGTTTTCAGTAGTAAGCACGAGTGGATCTCTTTCCATGGAGCTTTTCTTCTTAATGAAATACTGTTGAAAACTACAAAATGTGTCTTTAAAACATGGCCATTGCTCACCTTTTGTCAAACCTTTTAATCTAGTTCATCCAACTACCACAGCCAACTCGTCATCTAATGCTAGGTAATTTATTTTGGGTTCAGTTTTTTAAGCTTTCTTAGCTTTACTGGTATTCCGACTAAAAAAAAAACTTTTTTTCTAATCAAGTAAGTCTTTACATCTAAACTTATAGAACAATTGATTAGTGCTACAAAATGTCCATGTAAGGAAATGAAACTCCTTACATCCCTGATAAATTTAACAGGTGACCTTAATATAAGCAGTGACCTGCAAATGAAGTGAAATCAGACCACAGAACTCAATTTACCAACCAGTCAGGGACAAGGTCCTTTCTAACTGTGAAATG
>NW_025188007.1:0-3078 GCF_004010195.1 Chiloscyllium plagiosum | reverse complement strand
CAACAATCTAGCACAAATCGTTCTGTTCGTGCTAAACTGCATCAACTCTCCCACGGAATATTGCTTGCACCAATTCTCTCATTTAGTTCTTGCATGGTATACATTTTGCACGTAGTGCTGCCCCACTCATATTTGAATAAATTAATTGAATTTATCAAATCCCACGTAACTGCTCATTTGCAATATTACTTCTATTTACTGATTCCCTGCCCGAGTTCTCCGAGTTATACGTGCTCTGTTCCATTCCTCTCTGGTAATAGTACCCTGCACCAATTATTTCATTCACTGAGGCCCAATACCAATTCTCCAGTTCATTGTTGGCCAACATTGGCATGGACAAGTTGGACCGAATTGTCTGGTTCCCTGCCATCCGTCTCTTTGACTCTATGACTCAGTGTGTCGTGCACTCATTCTTCTATTTACTGATTCTCCCATTGTGGTGCCCTACTCTAATTCTCCTATTCAGTACTGCCATGTATTAATTTTCGTTTCAGTGCTTAAATGTCTCAGTACTCATGTAACATTCCGTTAGTTCTGAACCATGTGCCAAAGGTAGTGCCTCAGTAATAACCGTCCCATGATACTGCATTCCAAATCTTCTGACCATCTGATAGTGCTTCAATATTTCATATAAAGGGAGAATTGGTGCAATGTAATAGTAAATGGATGAATACTGTTCACTTCCATCTTCTCAATAATAGCAAAGCTGAAGGAGCAAAGAACGATGCCGTAAAATAATTGTAAAAGACAATCAATCACAATAAAATATTTGTGAATAGATTAAAAGAACACCGAGTGGGACGAGAAAGGGCAGAGTATGCAAAAATATATGAGGTAAAATGAGAAAAAAATGGTAAAAAGGCAACATTAATAGTTCTTTCCTGGAAAATGTGTGGTATTCAGAGCAAGGTGGATGATTCAACAACACAGGTTAATGGACAGACCTTCTAGTCTTTATAACGGGGAGAAGACGAACAAAAATGGTAAATTAATTTTCCTCTTTGACTTCTCTGGAAAGGACAAGTAGGAAGAAAACGCTGGGTGGAGTCTTAATGGAGCATAGGATGGACAAGTCTTGGAGGGCCAATGAGCCTATTCCTGGACTCTAAATTTTCTTTGTTCTTTGTTTAACTTTTCCCGTAATTGTCATACATGCCAAATGGCAGGTCAGCCGCAGGTAGTAATAAAACCAGCATCTTTGTTACCAAGTATTGCATTTGAACAACCTTTCACGTGGGTTATATTTAATTGCAGAGTTACCATCCAAACAAATAAAAGTGAGAACCAGTACTTGTTTAAGCGAATGAATTCTGAGAGTATGGTGCCGGAAATGTTCAGCATGTCAGGTACTGTCCGAGGAGCAGGAAAATCGATGTCTCATGCACAAACCCTTCATTAAGAGACTACCAGATTTCTGGAGGCAATTCCATTCTGG
Source organism: Chiloscyllium plagiosum (assembly GCF_004010195.1). Classification (NCBI taxonomy): domain Eukaryota; kingdom Metazoa; phylum Chordata; class Chondrichthyes; order Orectolobiformes; family Hemiscylliidae; genus Chiloscyllium; species Chiloscyllium plagiosum. The sequence goes on along the minus strand of NW_025188007.1, from coordinate 1,643 downwards.
GGTATCAAGGCAAAGAAGGTGGTCGAAGAGTTCGTAGCTTTCTTTACACAGTATGGGTTACCCAGAGAGATTCAATTGGTCTCAGGGTCTGATTTTACTGCTAGGCTATTTAATGACATTATGGAAAGCTGAGGTATACAGGACATAAAATCCAGTGCGTAGCATCCTGAATTTCAGGGAGCTTTTGAAAGGTTGAATCAAACTTTGAAGACCATGTTGAGAGTATAATGTCAGGACTGCAAGAATGATTGGGATAAAGGTGTGCCATGCATATTGTTTGCCATTAGAGATGTTCCAAAATAAACTACTCAGTTCGCACCTTTCAGTTTAATATTCGAGCATGACGTGAGAGGCTCTTTGAATTTAATTAAAGAAAAGTTGACGGGACCGAATTCAGACATTTCTCGCTTAGATTATATATCTGAGATGAGGGCGAGATGAAACGAGTAGATGAGTTACCTAAATTCCGCGTAAATAGGGCACACCACAGAAATAAGCAGCTGATATGGAAGTTATTACGGCGGTAATGTAGTTAACTTAGCGTTGCAGTGTATGCACGGGGTCATGATACAGGTCTCCAGTAACAGATAATGGTAGTGCATTGTGATAGGTTAGTTAATGACTGGGAGTTGCCCTAATGCTAACGATGATAGTGTTGCAATGTGACAGGTTAAGTGCGATGGAGGTAACCAGTGTGTCAGACGATGATTCGTTTGGAAAGACAAAGCGAGCTGGCATGATTGGTTATGCTAATGTTATCCAAGAAGCGGAGGACCAAGAAATTGTATAAACTGGGGAGAACAAAGAGCTTGCAAAGATTTAGGGAAGACATTTTTGTAGCTCCCACAGCTTTGGTATTTCAAGATAAAACTTTAATTTCATGAAGGATTTTCTGCCTATGCTAGCAATGTTTTTATAGAACGATTAGCAATCCTGCCACAACATATTTGGCACCCCAGCAGGGATCGGAAAGAGACCTTTTCCTCTGCAAAGAGGCTGACGCTGCAGGGCACTTCCCACTTGAACCGAGAGCTCTCCTGAGAAAGACAGAATAAAACAGTTGGCCACACACAAAAGAAAAGGTAAGCGTGTCGCTGTTAATTTGGTTGTATTCTGTCAACTAAGGACGGTTCTCAGGAGCGCAGAAGTGCAAAGAAAGCTGCTGGTGGGTCTCTCCAATACAAAGAACCAGAAGCTGGGTGGAAAAATAAGGTTTGAGTAGATGCAGAGGATTTTTCTGGAAAACAGCACGGTGGTGGGGTGTTTACGAGTGTCGAATAAAGAGACTGAGACAAAATTCCACGTGGTGCGAGTAAGTTTCTGTGGTTACTGCGTAATAAGTTGCATGAGGGTTTCGCAGAATGCGTGACGTTCTGCTCGGGCAGGGCTGTGTAGTGTTAGTGATTTAGGATGAAATTGAAAGCCAGCAGATTGGTAGTTGATGATTAAAAGGAAAATTGTAGAGAATAGACATAGTGTTAAAGTGTTACTAGATTGTTGATTTTTTAAGACAAGGCCTGCATGATAATTAGGCTGTATTTTTAGAAATGGATAAAAGATCTGTTGCGGAAACGATCTGTAAGAGAGAGAGCAGCTCAAGCTTGCAGAAAGTCTTTTTGTGTGTCTGTGTGTGTGAGAGAGAG
>NW_025188006.1:1506-3078 GCF_004010195.1 Chiloscyllium plagiosum | reverse complement strand
CAACAGGAAATCAACTAGCATTCCAGTATTAAAATAAAAATCAGCATTTGCTGCCATTGGTATCTGTACAATACAATATGTCTTTGTCTCTGAGCCATAACTCCACACTTCAAGTTGGATGTACTGGATTTGAGCCATAACTCCACACTTCAAGTTGGATGTACTGGATTTGATCAATTATTAATTATTAGGTAAAGGCAACAATTAATCTTAAAACTATTTTGTAGCAAACTTAAAAATGATTAGAAATCTCATTTGGCTGTCCATGATGTGAAGAAATGAACCGTAATCATTGTAAATCCAACGTATCTAAAATGTAAGGCCCAATATTAATCCAAAGATTTCTGTGAACATTCAAATGAAAAAGGAGCAGAAATTAACTGTGAGTGTTGGATGGGGAATCATTAGTTGGTTTATGGTTGTGTTCACTTGGAATAACAGATCTATTATTCTTTGTAATATTGGTACTAAGAAGTAATGGACTCAATTAAAATGTGAATTTGACGAGGTTTGTTACAAAACCTAAACTGAATTACTGTGTGATTATTGGAATGACAATGAATTCATAATTAAGTTTAGAACTCTGCAAAGTAGATGATTCAATATTTCCAATCAGGTTTGCTCGGAAGTTGATTAGGTATTTATTAAAATGAGTCAACTGAGAATTAAAATGCTGGCATGATGGTTTGGAAAAGACATCAGACATTCAGTGAACATTGATCAGAATTCGTTTGGCATTCATAATTTTCAGGTATTCAAGAATTCTATACATGGTGTCTCTGCTTTTCTTTGGAGAAACATCACATGTAATTAAAATAAATGATGTATTTAATTCATGCAATATTTCATATCATCGATATTAAGACATTTGAGCCAGCATTACAAAGAAAAATAAGTCAGGGTGAACATTTTTTTCAGAGAAAAATAGTCATCAGCATTTATGGATTTTTGTTTTCAATATTGTGTCTGACTGAACGGAAAAATAAGTCAGGATGAACATTTTTTTCAGAGAAAAATACAGTCATCAGCATTTATGGATATTTGTTTTCAATATTGTGTCTGACTGAACGGATGAATATGTTTAATGTACTGAGAGACAATTGCATTTTTATTGTAACTTTTGGTCTGGAAACCTATCAGAAAGCTGACATATATTCAGGACTTGCTTCATATCGATACATGTTACGATTAGCATCCTCAGCCATGAGTAATAGGGTCTGATAGTAGGTCTGGGAAAGATGTAGTGTGTAAATTATAAGAAGGTATTACTTGCATATCATTGGATCTGATGATAACGTTATGTTTGCTGTGGTTATTCATCCTGTGAACAATAAGATACTACAAAGAGATTTTCACTGAACAATAATTAGGTGGCCTTGAAGACCATTACGAGTAATTTGATTTCAATAATGTTGACCTTATTTGCATGATTTGGAAAACGTTTCAAAGCATTTTGGCAAAATTCTGAATTCTAAACATACGATGGCTTTCGTGCACATACCTTTCACTGTTTGTCATTCCCAAGAGCGGTGTCTAATTCTCAGGCACTGGCTTGAATTCAAGGTGCCAGGA
>NW_025188006.1:0-1329 GCF_004010195.1 Chiloscyllium plagiosum | reverse complement strand
GCATTTAATGTGAAAAGAATTTCGAGATGTGCATCAGAGTTAAGAAGGAAATGAGGAGCAATTGATATGAGAGTTTGAATGAATAGAAAGCACCGTAGATTAATATTACAAAGGAGTTTTAGTCTTTGCTCCAAATAACCAGACAAATATTTTTAATGTTAACAGCATGGTGCTGGAAAAGCACAGCAGTCCAGGCAGCATCCAAGAAGTCAAAGAATCAACGTGTTGGGCATAAACTCTTCTTCAGAAAAGATGCAAACAGGGTCATCACGTAACTCCACACAGATAGTCGCCTAGGATTGAATTGCCCTCAAGCTCCTGGCACTGTGATGCAGCAGTGCTAGCCACAGAGCCACCATGCACAAGAAATGAGAGATATGCCACCGTGCTGTCTCACAACACCAGGGCCCCAGGTTCGATTCCAGCCTCGGGTGACTGTCTGTGTTGAGTTTGCACGTTCCCTCCGTGTCGGCGTGGGTTTCCTCCCACATTCCAAAGATGTGTCGGTCAGGTGAAGTGGCCATGCTAAATTGCCCATAGTGTTATGTGCATTAGTCGGAGGGAAATGGGTCTGCGTGGGTTATTCTGCAGAGGGTTGGTATGGACTTGTTGGGCCGAATGGCCTGTTTCCAAACTGTTGCAAATCAAATTTCAAATGAGCACTCTGCAATATTGTCAAAGCACATCAATTTTTCATTCAATATGAATAGTTGAATGGACAACAACAAAACAAATTCCTGACAATTCACGAATAAACAATAATTAGAAATTTAATTTGATCAAAGGACATAACAATAGTTAGATTAATTACAATGTTTTGCTACAAATGTATGTAATTAGCTGACTAATGAATAATAGGAAGTGATATTTGTTTGCTTTTAACAGAAGAAGAAATTGACTTGTCTTTCATCTTTGTAACATTGCAGAATAATGATTTGAGTGTTTGAAATATTTTAATTAAGCTGTTTAAAACAAAAACAATCATGCGATCATCGGGCATTTCATCTTTCAAGCGGTTATATTTTAAAATATTTTCCAGGAATTTAGAACCAACAGAACTAATTAATTTCTTTTCTTCGGAACGTGAAGAGAATAGACAGCAGATACTGTGAATTATTCATTCAATGTTAGTAGTTAGCTAAATACAACATCCCTTCTTTGCAAAAATGGTCAACTTAAAAAAATGCAGAATTTACCGTCATTCTTAATAGATGCAAATTCTTTTTCATTTGACTTCAAAAAGCAAATGAATTTCACAAGATTTTGTAGCATGAAAAGTACTTAACTCCTATTGTAATTACAAACACAATGGATGTTTGCATTTAAATG
>NW_025188005.1:0-3077 GCF_004010195.1 Chiloscyllium plagiosum | reverse complement strand
GGAGGGACTCACCATCGCCCGCATAAGCCTAGACATTCCGTGATTCCTGGCACTGGTGCCATCTTCAAAAGTCCAATGGGCACACGGTTGAGCTTTCTCAGTTCGGAGCTGCACTACACAGTTTACCCTGAGCATGACAGATAAGAGGAAAATACACCAGGGTTTGTCAACAGGGGCACGATATATGGGCTAGTAAAGAGGAGGATCATTCTCGTCTGAGAGGGGGCCACACACCAGACCCACCGAACATGGTCTGAGCTCACCATCCAGAACAGTGTAGTATCTGTGGTCGGAAGAAATGCCCAAAATGCCCAGAACACAGGAAAGGCATCAATAACCTTCCCTGCTCTGTCAGGATAAGCGTCACCGTATTCTCTCTGCTCCCTCATGCTCACTGTATATCTGTTATAGCACTGATTCCCAAACAAGGCTCATGCTGCACCACTCTCGCTACTGTTTGCAATCTCTCTTTCTCTCTCTCTCTCTCTCTCTCTCTCTCTCTCTCTCTCTCTCTCTCTCTCTCTCCCCACATCCCTCCCTCCACTTTACCCCCCTCCACTAATAACACTGCATGGATACAACACTGGACTGACTCCCTCCAGACAAACAGCAGGGCCACCCACTCCCACACTCCCTCCCTCCCTCCCTTTCTCCATTCCAAACGAAGCAGTCTGGAATAGAACAGAAAGGGCCAACCCAGGTGGTGGGGTGCTCAATATCAGTTCCCTCCCCCTCCCCCCGCCATGTGGGGAGGACCATGGTAGGAGCCAGACAGGACCGGGACGCCTCTTGTGGAGATTTTGAAACATCCACGTCTCACCGACCGAGTAAGGAACAATGTTCAGTGAAAAGCAATTCTCACTTTAAACCCACTGGCTGTTCCATTACTACCCACCCCTCCATTACTACCCCCCCCCTCCCCCCCCCCCCCCCCCCGGCACAACTTAGACTCTGTGACCCTGGTGCCATCTCCCTTTTGTGTCGACATGGCACAAATGGAATCCCCACAGTCTCAATGGGCAGAAAGGTAGGCTTACAACGCATCATTTCTACCACCTCCAGGAAAGGAGCACAGAGACTCCCTCCTATACCTCCTCCTGTTAACAGGTCATATATTGAAACTAATGTGTGATATTTACTGCTCTCCTCACTTGTCCTGACATCTTCAATAATATGTGCGCATATATACCAAGCGCCCTCTGTTCCTGCACTCCTTTATAATGGTACAGAATGTTTTGTATTGACTTTCAGAATTATTCCTTCCAAGGTGCTTCACCTCACACTGTCTGCATTGATCCTGATCTGCCATAAACCTGAAAGCTACACCAATGTGTCTCTGTTCTGCTGGATTTCCACACTGTCCTCCATAAACCTTATAATTCTTCCAGGTTTGGTATCTGCAAACATTGAAATTGTCCTACAGTCACAGTCCACACTGAAATACTGACTCACTCACGATTGTGCAAAACTAACACTCGCTGAGGACAGACTTAAATACTGGGAATCACCAGACAGAATGATTGAACTATTGACAAGTTTTCCGTGGAGCAAGAGAAATACTGACACACATCCATGTCTGTATTAGTTTCTGTGTCTGTAAAGTTTTCTGTTGCTGCCTGTCTCTGCTGGCCTCGCCACACCACTGTACAGGTTGTAGTGGAGGGTGAAAAGCGTCAGCGATTTAGTTTGGGAGGGACAGAGTGAGGGCAGCAGCTCACAGAACCATCAACAAACACATACAGACATACACGCACACAAACACACACAAAAACACAGACACACACCCGCACACACATACACATAGACACACACACAAACACACACAACAACAGATACACATACACACAAACACACACAGGCAAACACACATACAGACACAAACCTACAGACACACATACACACACACATACATACACACAGATGCGCACAAACACTCACAGAAACAGACACACATAGAAGCAGACACACACACAGTCAGACACAGATACACACTGAAAGGAACAGACACACATACAGATGCAAACACACACAGTCAAAGACAGATACATTCACAGATGCACATACACTCTCAGAAACAGGCGCACATGCATTCACACATACAGCTGCACACAGACACACACACATACTCACAGAAACCCCAAACCACACAGACACACCCATACAGACATGCCCACAATGAACTGAATCCAATTTCATGATGCTTGTCCCACAGCCTCACATGTCTTGGCATCAAAAGTTCACATCTGAATATTTATTCAGGTTTTCAGGGTTTATACCGCCCTGAAAAATGCAGACAGTGTATTCCAAATTCCAACCATCATTGGCTGATAAAGTGTTTCGCACATCTTCTCAAACCTTTCTGTCTTTCTCCTTAAGTCTCTGGCCCCCGCTGATCGATCCCTCCATCAATGGCAAACTCGTTCAGTCAACCCCGTCCATACCCTAACTCAATCATGTCTTGTCTACATCTCCTTTGCACTGTGACAAACACTCCACTCTGCCCTGCCTTTCTTCCTAACTGAAACTCTTCATCCCAAACAATATCCCGGTAAATATCTCCTGCAATTTTCTCATTGTGATCACATCCCTGCTATAATGTGACTTGCAAAACTGCACGAAACACACTTGTTTGAGACTACTGAGCATTTGATTTAAAATTTCTGGATTAGTATGAGGGTGATTATGGCTAGGCAGAATTTATTACCTATGCCTGATTGCCCAGAGGGCAGTTCAGACTCAACCATATTGCTGTGATTCTGAAGTCACATGCAGTCCAGACCAAGTAAGGATAGCAAATTCCATCCCGAAATGACATCAGTGAAACAGATTTTTTTTCAACAATTGTCAATGGATCGAATGTAGTCATTAGATTCTTCATTGCAGATATTTTTTAATCCAAATTTGACAATCATAGCATGGTGGGATTCAAGCCAGACTATTACCTCGGTCTCTGGATTATCAGTCCTATGGAATTTCCACAAGACCAACGCAGAAAGCCACAAAAGCTGATCTTTTCCAATAAAATGTATTTTCACCAAAACTGGCCTGGGTATTTTCCATGAGCCTAACGCTCCAAT
>NW_025188004.1:0-3077 GCF_004010195.1 Chiloscyllium plagiosum | reverse complement strand
GACCTGGGGGTCCTTATGCATGGATCAGAGAATTTTGGTCTGCAGGTGCAACACGTCATTCAGAAGAAAAAAAAAATGTCTTTCATTGCGCAAGACATTGTGTTAAAAAGCAGGACGGCTACGTTGCAGCTGTATAGGGTGCTGGAAAGGCCATACCTGGAGCACAGTGTGCAGGCTTTCTTTCCTTACTTGAGAAAGGATGTACTGGCACTAGAGTTGGTGCAGAGGAGGAGGTTCACTAGGTTGATTCCGGAGTTCAGGGGGATGGCTTATGAAGAGAATCTGAGCAGACTGGGATTATATTCATTGGAATTTCCTACAATAGTGGGGATGGTGGGGTGGCAGTGGATATCATAGGATCATGTGAAATTATGAAGGGGAAAAATAAGATAGAAGTAAAGAGGGTGTTTCCACTGGCAGGTGAAACTGGGAAAAGTGGGCATAGCCTCTAAATAAGGAAGAGAAGATTCGTACTGAAATGCGAAGGAAGTTTTTCACCCAAAAGCATGTGAATCTATGGAAAGCCCTGCCAGTTGAAGTAGTTGAGGCTTCCTCAGTAAATGAGTTTAAAGAAAAGAGAAATAGATTTTTGACAAGGAAAGGAAATAAGGCTGATGGTGAGAGGGTGGGTATGTGGAGCTCATGCAACAAAAAGACCAGCCATGATTATACTGAATGACTCAGGAGGCTAAAATGACCAGACGACCATTTCCTGCTCCTCATTCTTATGGTCTATGGATTCAAACATTACCCTCTTCTGCGGATTGTGTTTATGTGTGTGAGGGTGGGAGGGTGAAGGTGGAGGTGTGTGTATGGCGGGGGGCGTGAGGATGGAGGTGTTGGGAGGGTGAGGGTGAAATCCTGAGTCTCTGAAGCTTTTTTCAATTATTGTGGAAGGGCTATATTATTACTTCAGACTATGCTAAATGGAAGTTGCAGGTGCCACTCAAATGCAGTTTATTGGTCAGCAGAGGTTAATGGGGGAGGGAAAGAGAGGGTTGAATTTTCCTGTCTCTCCAGGCAGCCATTTTCTTTCCTGTAATTCCTCTCGGAATATTGGGAGAAGTTCCACTGGGAATTGTGGTCATTTTAGTGGGGATGTGGGTGAGTGGTCAGAGGAGATCATGGTGTGGGAAGGGAGTGGGATCCCAACCCCCCCACCCCACACACAAAATGTCCCACTCCCTCCTCTTACCCTTCTCAGTCTATCTGTGAGTATAGGGGAATGAACAGAAGGAATTGTTGCCATTGACTGGGATCTCATTACTGTCTCGGGTTGGGAGTGGGGTTTGGTGAGGGAGTAGGGTTTTCAGAGTCGGCTCTGGGACTGAGGAGGTTCCTTAGCATTGCAAAGGGGCAAGAAATGCAGGATCGGACTCTCCCGCGCTCCCCCACTCGCTTTTGGCCAACGTTAAGGATGATATTAACCCAACTCCATCAACGATTGGCCATTTTCATATTTTGCTTCTTGTGGGATCCAGCACAGCAGGGATTGTGGGGGCGGGGGGTGAAGATGGGGGTGTTGGATGGAAAAGGAAGACAGCTGAAAGAAGGATGGGGTGGTAGTGGGCTAGGTACCGGATCTGGAGGCAGGGTGTGATGGTTTACTCCAGTGTTCAGTCCCAGCCCACTTCCTGGTTGAAACGGGAGAGTTTAGCATTTGCTGGTGCTTTAGTGGGGATAAGGGGGTCGGGGTGCTGGTTTACATTACAGCCTGTGGGATCTTGATGTGCGGGGGTAGACTGCAGCCATTTCCTTTACAGTAGCAGGGAACAACAGTTTTCACATTCAGGAAATTCAGGAGGTGAGGGCAAAGGGAATGCACAGTGGGTGGTGAAGGTACAGAAACCTTCAGTTTCATTCAACGTGGAGCGGGGGAAACTGGGTACAGCTGGTGGGATCCAGCTGTGCAGAATACCCTTCACCCCAATATCAGCACCTCTCTGTGAGGGCACTGGGGAGGTGGGGGGTGTGCAGCAGTGGGCTCTGACAGGTTGTTGAATGAATACCATGGCGATCCCCTGCATACAGCTACCCGTGGGATCTTGCTGTGCATTCCCTTGGCCTGCAGCTCACTCGCACATGTTACGTTAGCCTATCCATAGGGCCCCAGGCTGAGGTCACTGATGTCCTAATAGTTTCCCCATAGCTCTGACACTCCCACCACCACTCGTCATCCCCTCACTCTCCGAGACATGGCTGAGATTGGAGCACAAGGCAAACGTGAGGCAGGATAGGGCATTTCAATCAAAACATGCCTGGAATGGATAGAGAGAGATTAACGAGATGAAAGGGAAATCTGAGCAGAGCTGAAGATGTGGGTGGGGATAGTGAAAGAGGAAGAGGGAGAAAGGGACAGAGAAAGAAAAACATTGATCGATTTGTGAGAGCAGGAGGAGAAAGCTGAACAGAGATGGACAAGTGGATGGGGTCAGTCAGAGGAAGAGAGGAGTGAAAGAGAGTGACAGGGACACTCAGATAGAGAGGTGCCTGTACCAGAGGAAGGTTCCTCATTAATATTTCATGTAGAAACTGCACCAATCCCAGACGGAGTGGCATGGGGGTGGTGCCCTTTGAATGGGAGTGAGTCAGGGGAACATTGGTCTTGTTTTTTTGTGCTTTTTCTTACTCCCTGGAGTGTCTCCACCACTGAGTCATTGCCCAGCCCCTCAGAAACTAAACACTGGGAGCATTCAGAAAGCATTTGCCCCTGATCCCATTTGAAATCTGTTCCAATTCTATGGGTTTAAGATCAGGGCGTGGTGCTGATTAAACATAGAGACTTTAGAAGTCAGTCAGTGATGGGATCTCGTTTGTGGATCCTCAGATTTGTTTCAGAACATCTCAGCTTTGATCAGATCAATTTCCATCTCTCTCCTGGGGATATTCCTGAGATACTGAAACTTGAACACTGAGGGAGACCCGGACTCTGGCAATGGGAATGAGGTTGGTATGGAGTGGGAAGGGGATGTTGGGGGTGGGAGACAATAAATATTTCTGTCCCTGGTCCTCTCAAACAGAAACACTGGTACAGTCCTGAAACGGTCTGAGTAACCTTCCCGTTCCCGGTCTCTGGG
>NW_025188003.1:0-3077 GCF_004010195.1 Chiloscyllium plagiosum | reverse complement strand
GAGGGAGATATAGTGGAGGGGAAAGAAAGAGAGAGAGAGAGAGAGAGAAGGTGCTCCATGCTGGGTGGTGAGCTCAGACCATGCTCGCTGTGACTGGTAGTGTGGCCCCCGCTGGGAAGAGAATGGTCCCCCTCTGTTCTAGCCCATCCACCAGAACCTCCATGCCCCTGTCAACAAACCATGGTTTAATTGCCCCTTATATGCCATGGTCAGGATAAATTGTGCCAACCTGAGAAAGCTCAACCATGTGCCCATTGGCCTTTTAAAGATAGCACCAATACCAGGGATCACGGAATACAAAGGGGCATGCGGGTGATGGTGATTACCTCCAACTTTGATGGGTGGGGAATCGGGCTGGTATTGAATGAGAGGGACACCATGGGGTGGGGTGTGTATTAATGAGGTGATGCCGATAAGATAGCAAGAGGAATCTAGCTCAGCATCGTGCAGACAACCCCTCTGTCACACTCAATGAAAATGGCATTGAGACAAATTATTGTTCGATTCAAACCAATGAGTCGAAGACTCTGCTGACCACAATCCCAGTTACAACGCTGCAGCTGCTTGACCAATGCTCTCCATCACAGAGAAGGAGCTAAACGTCACCTTACCCTTGGGAAATAAGGCAGTAGGGAGAGGGTTGTTGAGGTATCAGTGGGGGAGCACTTTATGGCAAGTCATTATAATTCTATTAGTTTTAAAATAGAGATGGAAAAGGATGAAGCACGTCTAAAACTTTAAGTTCTGAATTGTTGAAAAGCCAATTTTGATGATATTAATCAAGTATTTTCCAAAGTCGATTGGGACATATATTCGCAGAGAAGGCGGTCAGTTGGGAAGTGGGAAGCCTTCAAAAATGAGATGTCAGGAGTACAGAGACGTTATGGCCCTGTTCGGGTGAAGGGTTACGCTGGTACGTTTAAGGAATGCTGGAGGATTGGAGAAGGTGAGGTTCTGGTCACGGATAAAAGGGAAACATATGTCAGGTATAGACAGCAGGAATCGAGGGTTGTTTTCTTAATTCATTCACGGAATGAAGGCGTCACTGGCTAGGCCTGCATCTATTACCCATCCCTAATTGCCCAGAGGGCAGTTAGCAGTCAACCACATTGCTGTGGGTCTGGAGTCACTTGTAGGCCAGACCAGGTAAGAATGGCAATTTGTTTCCTTAAAGCGTGTCAGTGAACCAGATCGATTTTTCCATCAATCGGAATGGTCATCATTAGCCTCTTAATTCCTGACTTAAAGTGATTCACTAGAAGAGTCAGAAGGCAATGAGAGTATACTTGAGGGAAATCTGGAGCATAAAAAAGGGACATGTGATAGCTTTGGCAAATAGAGTTAAGAAGACTCCAAAGGAATTCTACAAATACGTCAAGGACACAAAAAGAGTAACGGTGGCGATAATAGGACGTCCTTAAAGATCAGCAAAGCTGCCCATGTGCAGAACCACAAGAAGTGGAGGAGGTACTAAATGAATATTTTGTATCAGTATTTACTGTGCAGGAGGATATGGAAGCTAGAGAAATTGGGAAAAAATTAGTGACATCTTGGAAAGTGTCTGTATTACAGAGGAGCTGCTGGAGGTCTTAAATCACAAAGGCAGGAAAATATCCTGGTTTTTATCAGATGTACGCGAGAACTCTGTGGGAAACTGGGGAAGTGATTGCTGGGCACCTTGATATCATTAATAGCCACAGGTAAAATGTCAGAAGACTGGAGGTTGGCTACGTGGTGCCACTATTTAAAGGATTTAAGAAGGGTAATAAGGAAAAGTTAGTGAACATGACGTCAGTGGTGGGTAAGTTGTTGGAGGGGATTATGAGTCATTGGATTTTCACGCATTTTGAAAGGTAACGACTGATTAGGGATAGCCAACATGTCTTTGTGCAAGCAATATTGTGTCTCACTGACTTGACTGAGATTTTTTGAAGAAGCAACTAAAACGATTGAGATAGAGTGGTGTACATTGTCGAGGTGGACTTCAGTAAGGCATTGAATAACATTGTGCATGGTCATCTGTTTATCAAGGTTGGTTTATATGAAATCCATGTGTATAAAAACTGGCTCAAAGTTAGGAGGCAGAGGGTGGTGGTAGAGGGTTGCAATATTCTGGCAAAGGTTTGCAATGCTCCCCATGCTGTGCAGAAATTCCAGTTTATCGAGTGATCCACTAGCACAGCCTACACAGCTCTCCATATTAACCGTTATATCACCACAGTTTATGGTGTCTGGGCTGGTTCTGTGAAGCAGATTCAGAATTTGAGGCAATGGAGCATTCTAGCGGATATGGTAATGTCTCTATTCAATGTTTGCTTTCTTGGAGTTGGACCGGCCATCGAGTCACTTATCCCGTTATTCCAATCCCCCATCTCCTTATCCATATTTTCAGCAAGTTATCAGTTAATAAATTATTTGTTTTTTTTTTCTGTATCTTTCCCTGGCCTTAGTTTTGGACTTCCTCCTGTATGGATTGCTGGTATTGTGCAGCTCAGAAACATTGAAATGGTGTGCGTCAGACTGTTGTTCAGTTCCCATTGTGTCCCATGTCGTGTTCCATGGACAGGGGTGTTCCAGCAGCTCTGACTCACTCGTTTGAAACTTGGTATTGGCCTGCCCATGGAACGCCTCTGTTTGTCTCTCCCAGTTGATCGAGCGGTCAGTTACTCGAGGAAAATCCTGGAGTATAATTATTAAGGAACAGGCATCTAGCTTGGAGCTGAGGGGCTTCTGACTGACTGCTGTTATTGAAAAGTTAGTGGAGGGGCTGGGGATGGTTTGCTGGAGTTTGTGCTGTGAGCTGCCGCAGACATTCAGGGAGACCTGAGGATTTGGTGACCCAACTCTAGATGGAGCATGGGGATGTAGTTACCGCATCTGTAACTTGGACACCAAATGGGGCAGATGCTGCAGAGAGCTGACGCTCTGAAACCATGGAGTGAGTGTGTGGGGGGAAAGGGATGTGCTGTATCTGTCCGTGTTTTCGCCTGGACAAGCACATACTGTCACTCTCCCCGTTACATACACTGATGGACACTCTCCCTATCCGCTCCACACACACTCTCTCACTCTCCCCG
>NW_025188002.1:0-3077 GCF_004010195.1 Chiloscyllium plagiosum | reverse complement strand
AGAGGTAGTTTATTTACTCAGAGAGTAGTAAGGCTATGGAATGCTTTGCCTGCAACAGTAGTAAATTTGCCAATTTGAAGTACATTTAAATCGTCATTGAACAAGCATATGGACGTACATGGAATAGTGTAGGTTAGATGGGCTTCAGGTTGGTATGACAGGTCACTGCAACATCGCGGGCCGAAGGGCCTGTACTGTGCTGTAATGTTCTATGTTCTATATGTTTGTAAGTTGGAAATGCTCACAGGATCCTGGCAGGCACCTTTGTTGGAAAGAGTGATGACAATTTTGGCTTTTGTAATGCCAAATGAATTGTATCAGTTTAAACTCATGCAGTTTGGTATGTAAAATGTGACAGCCGCATTCCCGAGACTAACCAATAATGTGATTTCTAAATTACCCAATTGTGTTGTATATATGGATGACCTGGTGAGTGTTAGACCCAGATGGAAGGAACATTTGCAACATTTATCAGAATTGTCCAATTGACTGTGGAAGGCAGGCTTGGTATTAATCCTGGCTAAAAGTGAATTTGCCAAAGCTGAAGTCAACTTCCTCGACCACGTTGTTGGACACGGACAGATTGCCTCATGGGATGCAAAAACAGAGGTAATTGGGCAGTTTCCCATACCAACAACAAAAAGAGCAGTACGATAGTTCTTGGGACTGAGTGAAATTTATTGAAAATTCCATCAAATTTCAGCAGTGTGGCTGCTCCACTCACTGAACTGCTAAAGAAAGGCAAGAGGTTTTAGTGGACAGTGGACTGTCAGATGGCATGTGACAGACTGAAAGCTGTGTTCATCATTGCCCAATATTAGCCCCATCTCATAAGGAAAACCATTCTTTTTCTACAGAACAGCGAGGAGAGAAGGTGGAGTGAAGCAAGGGCTGCCGGGAAGGCTAAATTTTCCCATGTTTTTTTCCTGTCTGGGAGCAGTGGGAGACACAGCGGGCGTGGAGACTAGGAGAGTGCCGGGAAGGTAAGAACTTAATATATATTTGGATACACATGTAGTATCTCCCTTGCGCCCCTACCCACCCCTCCCCTCCCCCACCCAAAGAAAAAAACTCTGTAAGGTAAGGCTTTTATTTTTTCTCTATCTTTCTTCTTCATATATTTAAGTGCATTGTTTGGCATTAGTTAGTTGATAAAAAGCTAAGCTTACAATGGCAGGGGACCTCAGACCTGTGGCATGTGCCTCTTGCTTGATGTGGGAGCTCAGGAACATGGCTGACGTTCCTGACTCTTACACTTGCAAGAAGTGTGTCCAGCTACCGCTCTTGTTTGACCACATGATGGGTCTGGAGCTGCAGATGGACTCACTATGGAGCATCTGTGATGCTGAGGAGGTCGTGGATAGCACGTTTAGTGAACTGGTCACACCGCAGTTAGAGTCGCTGAGGGAGACAGTGAATGGGTGACCAAAAGACAGAAAAAGAGTAGGAAGGCAGTGCAGGTGTCCCCTGCGGTCATCTCCCTCCAAAACAGGTATACCATTTTGGATACTGTTGGGGGAGATGGCTCACCAGGAGAGGGCAGCATTTGCCAAGAACAGGGCACCGTGGCGGGCACTGCTGTTCAGAAGGGCGGGAAAAAGACTCGTAGGGCCATAGTCATAGGGGATTCTATTGTGGGGGGAGTAGATTGGTGGTTCTGTGGATGAAAATGGGACTCCCGGATGGTATGTTGTCTCCCAGGTGCTTGGGTCAGGGAATGCTGCAGACCATTCTAAAAGGGGAGGGTGAACAGCCAGTTGTCTTGGTGCATATAGGCATCAACGATATAAGTAAATAAACGAGAAGAGATCCTGAAAGAAGAATTCAGGGAGCTAGGAGAGAAGTTAAAGAGGAGGACCTCAAAGGTAGTGATCTCGGAATTACTACCAGTGCCACGTGCTAGCCAGCGTAGAAATGAAAAAATAGGCAGGATGAACACATGGCTTGAGGGATGGTGTAAGAGGGAGGGGTTCATATTTGTTGGACATTGGGACCGGTTCTGGGGAAGGTGGGACTATTACAAAATGGACAGTCTACATCTGAACCAGACTGGAACCAATGTCCTTGGGGGAGTTTTTTTTGCTACTGCTATTGGGAAGGTTTTAATCTAATGTGGCAGGGGGCTGGGAACCAAAAGAGAAAGCAAGTAGACATCAACGTGGAAACTGGAGACTGTAAGGATCATGATGATAGCATTAGTAAGGGGAAGAGTAGGCAGAGAGCAGATGAATGCAAAACAACTGGTGGCCTGAAATGCATCTACTTTAATACAAGGAGTATTGTGTGTAAGGCAAATGAACTTAGGGTTTGGATTGCTGCCTGGGAATATGCAATCACAGAGACCTGGTTGAGGGAAGGGCATGATTGGCAACTAAATGTTCCAGCATATAGACAGGGAGGGAAGTAAATGGGGGGTGGAGTTGCGTTTGCTGGTCAGGGATGATATCACGGCTGTGCTAAAGGAGGATATTATGGAGGGCTTGGGTAGTGAGGCACTATGAGTGGAGCTGAGAAGTAAGAAGGGTGCAGTTACATTGTTGGGGCTGTATTACAGGCCTCCCAACAGTGAGTGTGAGGTAGAAAAACAAATAGGTAAACAGATTATGGAAAGATGTGGAGGCAATAGTGTAGTGGTGATGTGAGATTTTAATTTTCCCAACATTGACTGGGATACACTTTGCGTCAGAGGTCTGGATGGGGTAGAATTTGTAAGAAGCGTCCAGGAGAGTTTTCTAGAACAGTATGTCAATAGTCCAATGAGGGAACTTGTGCGTGGAGTCTGAGCAGATAGGGGAAGCCCTAAATGTGTTTTTTGCTTCGGTTTTCACCAAGGAAAGGGACATTGTTGTGAATGAAAACTTTGAGGAGCTGGGATACAGTCTTGACCAGATGAAGATTGATGAAGTTGATGTGCTGGAAATTTTGGAAAACATTAAGATTGATAAGTCCCCAGGGCCAGACCAGATTTATCCTCGGCTGCTCCGGAAAGCGAGAAAGGAGGTTGCTAAGCCACTGGCGAAGATCTTTACCTCCTCACTCTCCACGGGTGTCGTACCAGAGGATTGGAAGGAAATGAA
>NW_025188001.1:0-3077 GCF_004010195.1 Chiloscyllium plagiosum | reverse complement strand
CAGCGGCAGATACATCTGGCCATGACAGTATCAGCAAGAGCGACCATCACACATTCCTTTTGGAGACAAAGTCTTGCCTTAAAGTTGAGAAAAACCTCCACAGTGTTGAGTGGCACTATCACCGTTCTAAATGGGACAGACTTTGAAGAGATGTGGGATCTCAAACTGGATATCTCTGAGGCACTGTGGGACATCAACAGCAGCAGAACTGTACTCCAGCACAATCTGTAATCTCATGGGTTTGTAAATCCTCCTCTCACCCATCACAATGGACAGTAAAGGAGGGCATACCATGAGCAGCACCAGGCAGACTTAAAACTGAAGTGCCAACCTGGTGAAGCTACCAAACAGGACCATCTGCATAATCAAACAGCATCAGCAGCAAGCAACAGAGCTAAGTGATCCTACATCCAATGGATCAGATCGGAGCTCTGCAGTTCTGCCACACCCAGTTGTGAACGGTGATGGACAATTAAACAACTCACTGGAGGAAGCATCACAGATATCCCCACCCTTACTGATGGAGGGGCCTCACACATCCATGCACCAGACAAGATGACAGCATTTGCAGCAATCTGCAGCCACAAGCAACAGGGTTTTGGCATTGATCACTGGTATCTGTGGAAGGAGAAACACAGTTGATGTTTCAGGGAGTGCAAAATGGATTACAGGGAATGAAAATGGTGCAGAATTTGATAGTCAGAAATGGAAGGAATATACACTTGCTTGTTGGAAAAAAGAATTCTTGACTGTCAAAAATATTCAAGAAAAAAGTAATCTGATAATAGAGCAGCACATGGTCAGGGGCTGGGCCGCAGTGAAAAACTCATTTACAAAGGGTCTATAAAAGTAATAATACAGTACTAAACAGACCAAAAATACATCCATGGTTCGAGACTGAGGAAGCTAGATATTGACAGAGTGGTGATGAGGAAGCCCAGAGGTGAATCAGAGCAGTATTGGCTGCTATGATCACAATGACTCGATACCAGAGAAAGGCTGCACATGCGCCTGGCTGCACCTTGCCCCCTACAAAGATGGCGGCCGTGCACGTGTCCAGTGAATCGTTGTCCCGAATAAAGATGGCGGCGCTCCCTCAGGCCTGCAGCCGCGCTGAGGCCATTCCTCATTTACTGCAAACACGGGACTGGGACGTTCAAATTTGGATTTTCCGACGTGCACAATTTGTTTGTAAAACCTCTCCGCTCGTAGCAGCACAGTTTTTCTCCCGTTTATTTCTTTCCTTACCGTATCCTTTCTCTCCATAACTTGCTGAGCATTCATTACAGCGATTCTGCGCCGCGCGCGAGGGTGATCACATGGTTGTTTAGCTCCGCCTTTCATTCACGTTGATTGGTTGGAGGACCAACATCCCGCTAGGTCATCCAGCCCCGCCCACCGTCCTTTCATTGGTCCGGTGCTGAATCGATTACCCGGGGGGTCACTTTGTTGGCTACAGCATGCGCAGTGTGTCCTGCTTTAGCTGATATGTTGGGTCATGTGATGGGAGAGTTTGCTGAGGGTAAGAATTCCCTTTGTGTGAGCTCTGCAGTAGATTTCCTTTATTCATGGAGGGAATTGCCTTCGTACTCATGACTGTAAAGCTGTGATTGATGAATCAATGCCATCTGAATCAGTACATAAACACCCCATTTTCACATCTGAGATCTTTAGCACATTGTATGACGCTCTTCTTTGGAAACAAAAAAAACATGAAACGGAGACTCAAGGAATCGGAGCAGGAGTTGGGCATTCATTCCCTTCAGCTTGTTCCCCCATTCTATCAGATCATGGCTGGGCCAACCCAGACCTCAACACCTCTTTTATGCTTGATCCACATAGCCTTCAACTGCTCAATATTTCAAAAATCTATCTGCCCTCTTTTAAAATAATTTGAGATAGAATCATAGATTCCCTAATGTGTGGAAACAGGCCCTTCAGCCCAACAAGCCAGAACAACCCTCCGAGGAGTAACCCAACCATTCCCCTCCCACATTTAACTTTCACAATTGTTTGGGTGAGAAAATTCTAGCCATTCACAGAGAAAAAAATCTTTACTTTTTCTAAAATGAATGTTCCCTTATGTAATGTCCCCTGGTTTGAGACTTCACTAGTGCTAGATCTAGTCAACATCTACCCTTTCAAGCTCCTCAGAATCTTGTTTCTGTAAGATCACCCATGCTTATCTATTCTTGATAGGTCAACCCTTTCGTCCTCGAAGCAGCTAAGTGAATCTTTTTTGAATGGTCTCCGATGTGGTTTATCCTTTATTGAATATGGGAGCTATTATTGTATACAGCACTGCAAGTGAGGACTCAGCAACAGCCAGTGTGGTTAACCAATCCTCAATCCATGCTAATACATTACCCCGATACCATGAGCTCCCAAACTGTGCAATTAACTTTTATGTAGCACCTTATCATTTGCATTTTTAAAATCCAAACACAGAACATCATTGGATTACCCTTTATCAGCCCTGCCTGTTATCTCCTCAATGAACTGTCGCAAATTTGTCAAATATAGTTTCTCTTTCACAAACCCCAGTCTACCATGTTTAATGATAAACTTTTCTAAATGTCCTGCAATTTCTTATTTTAATATTCGACTCTGTAGGTTCTTTCAGTAGATTTGCTAAGTATGATTCCCCTCTCTTAAATCCATGCGGACTCTGTCCAATCCTGTCACTGTTCAGTAAGAAACTTGATTGTATCCCAATGTAGTTAGTAAATGTATCTGTATTTATTTTTAAAAATAGATTACTTATAAATGCTGGACCCATGCAATAATCAATGAATTTGTGACTCTGAATTTGGGTTAAATGTTTTTTTTTCTGTTAATTCCTTTTCATACTGTGTTATGCAGACAGCACCGAATGATCACTCTTAATTGTGAGTAACTTTGAAAATAATATATTTAAAAAATGAAATCCATAAATGCTGCCTCACTATTGTGCAAGGAGGATTTTGCATTCAATAATTTGCAGATAAAATTGAACAGCTTTTTGCTGCAATTTGGCCAGACTGAAGATTACACCAAAGTGGCAGCTCTGCTCTCAAATTCTTACTTGACACTGCCCA
>NW_025188000.1:0-3077 GCF_004010195.1 Chiloscyllium plagiosum | reverse complement strand
CACTTAATCCATCAAGCAAATCTCTCTAATAACCGATAATTTGTTTTTTTTAATTACAATTTTCTTTGAGGGACTTGATTAGTCACAAATTTGTTGTCACTATTCATGTCCTGACTCCCCAAAGCCTGTCTGGATTAGTGGTGCTGGAAAAGCACAGCAGTTCAGGCAGCATCCGAGGAGCAGTAAAATCGACGTTTCGGGCAAAAGTTTTTACCTTCCCCAAAGCCTGTCTCCTATCTACAAGGCACAAGTCTGGAGTGTGATGGAATACTCCCCATTTGCCTGGATGAGTGCATCCCTAACAACACTTAAGAAGCTTGACACCATCAAGGACAAAGCAGCTCACTAGATTGGCAACACATCCTCCACCACTGATACTCACTAGCAGCAATGTATACTATCTGCAAAATGCACTACAGAAATTTACCAAAGATCCTCAGATAGCACCTTCCAAACCCACAATCACTTCCATTGATAAGGACCAGGGCAGCAGGTACA
The DNA here is from genome assembly GCF_004010195.1 of Chiloscyllium plagiosum. Classification (NCBI taxonomy): domain Eukaryota; kingdom Metazoa; phylum Chordata; class Chondrichthyes; order Orectolobiformes; family Hemiscylliidae; genus Chiloscyllium; species Chiloscyllium plagiosum. Next base: position 2,579 of record NW_025188000.1, on the reverse strand, counting down.
TGGAGACACCACTACCTTCAAGTTACCTTCCAAACTGCTCACCATCCTGATTTGGAAATATATCACCGTTCCTTCAGTGTCTTTGTGTCAAACACCTGAAATTCCCTCCCTAATGGCATTGTGGGTCAACCCACTGCAGCTGGATTGCAGCAGTTCACGAAGGTAGCTCACCCCCATCTTCTCAAGGGAACTAGGGACAGGCAATAAATGCTGGCCCAGCCAGCGATGCCCACATCCCACAAATGAAAGAATAAATGTTTTAAAATTGCTGAAATTACAACAAAATACTTCCAGAATTATCATTGTCTCTGCAATGTTTTGGTCCTTAGGTGGCAAACAGTGGTAGAAAAATGTGCGTTTTTTTTAATGTCAGCCCGACTTTAATCTGAATCCTGAGCCCTGAGGGGGTTCGCTAAAGAATATTGTTATATATGAACATAAGAAATAACAGCAAAATTTAACCTCTTGAGTTCAATCCTCCAAGTCTGTTCTGATATATCCATTGCCTTTATTTTTTCAAATATTGTTTCTCGAGACAAAAAGATAGGAACTGAAAGGTGTACATTAACTGATAGCAGGAGATCAGGATGAAAAATTACATATGAAAATGTGCAAAGTGCCTAGTGGGTGAGGCTTTCATAATTAGTAGCTTACAAGCTTTTGCAACAAGGTACAGTTCTGAATCACTTCTCAAGCCATCTGCCCAACAGACTGTGTAAAGGCCACAAGTTGATATTTCACTTTATTTATAAAGCATGTGAATGATATTATAGAAAAATTTACATATAACATTTTCAACACTGATAGGCTGTAAGTGTTCCTCTGTTGGAAAGCATTCCAAAATGAAGCTTTTGTGAAAACCTTCAAAAGGAGACATCTGCGATCCTATCCTGACACCATCTGCTCCCCTTCACTAGATATATGCTGCTTTACATTGCTGGGGCTAGTTCCAAGGTAAATATTTCTGATATTAAATGATACATCTTTAAAATAACTTTTGGCTAACATCATTTTGTATTTTCTTCCTCTTATGCTGTGTGACCATGATTGAATAGCCTTCTGCCAAAAGCATTCTGTAACCAATAACCAGGAAAGCAGCCCAAGTGAATAGACTCAGAACCACACTGATCTTCAAGTACTTCTTAAATTACATCAGCAACCTTGGCATGTGAGCATTAACTGGAAAGAGGGAGATCGCTCCAGCAATGAGTCGCTTTTGAGGATACAAAAGGAAGCAAGTGCAAGCTTACAATATCAGCTCATCTCAAAGTAATTTACATTTGAACCATTCATTTTTAAACTATAGTCATTGCTACTAAATCGGGGAAATGCAACAGGCCAAAATTATACACAACTTCCCACAATCAGTCATGAGAAAATGACAAGTTAATTTGTCTTTTGTGTTGATTGAAAGGTGTGTATTAATCAATTAGCCTTCTTGGCTATTTTCTACATCTGCCTGTGGATGTTAAAGATCTATGCATCTAAATCCCCATCTGTTTAGGCATTCACTGTATTTAAATATATGCTAGCTTTATTTCTTCAGACCAAAATGGACAGCCTTACACTTACATGTTAAGCCAGAGAGAGGGGAAAGTGGTACTCGTGAAGCTCAGCAGGTTCAGGCACCAATAACAACCTTACCAAGTCCACTCATAGAGTGACTACTTCAGCTGATATACATTCAGTCTTTCTTAAAGAGTACATGCTGTACATGATACGAGTCACACTGTGGTCTTACTAATACCATAGGATCCAGATTTGAATCATAAAAGCCCTTCAGCCCAACAAAGCCACTCTGAAGAGTAACCCTCCCAGACCCCATTGCCCTACCCTATATTTGCCCCTGACCTCACCTACACATTGGTGAACACTACATGCAATTTAGCACAGTCAATTCACCTAACCTACACATCTTTGAACTGTGGGAGGAAACCAGAGCGCCCAGAGTAAACCCACACATACACACAGGCATTGTGCCCATGGCTGGAATTGAACCCAGGTCCCTGATGCTGTGAGGCAGCAGTGCTAACCACTGAGCCATTGTGCTGCCTTGGATTTTGATGAAGTCTATTTGTAGTCTAACCCTTGGGCACCAAACTGAAGGCCCAATCAAAACTGCAGCCAGTGTAGCCATGGAGAAAGTTGGGTGGTAGATTCTACAGTTTTGATTTTAAACACATTCTTGACTTATTCTTGTCTGAAATTGAAGAACAAAAATGCTAACAAAGAAACAGCAAGTGCTGGAAATGCTCAGCAGTCTGGCAGTATTCAGAATAAGAGGAACCAGAATTGATTCACAACATTATTTCCTTCTTCAAAGATGCTGCCAGAGCCACTGGATATTTCCAGCACTTCGTGTATCTTGTTCAAATTTTCAGGAAACACAGTGTTTTTCTTTTAATGAAAATTCAAGCTGCCAAAACTGACTGGGAGGGATTTGAGCACCTAACTAAGTGTTCAAGAAAATGTCACAACAAAAATGTCACAGCTCTGGGCAATTGGGAATGGGCAATAAATGCTGGCCTAGTCAGTGACGCCCTCGTTGCATGAATGATTAAAAAAAAAGAAACAGGCCA
>NW_025187999.1:0-3077 GCF_004010195.1 Chiloscyllium plagiosum | reverse complement strand
AATAGGAGTTTCAAGAGAAAACTTCTTTATCCAGTGTTATGAACCAGACCAGACCCAACACATGCTGCTCCCCCCTCCACCGTCCCTCCAGAGTATATCCGGGAGATAGCCTAGACCCTAACTTTTGTGTTTTGTTAGAAGGCGACTGGTAAGACGCAGTGTTCCAGATATGATACCATTGGTCCACCACTACGCTTTTATCAAAACAACCTTTATTCTTATAACACAGTTAAAATATAACAAAAAGAATTGGCATAACTTTACTCTATTAAAATACTTAACAAGATAATGTATTATTCAACCACAAATCATCAACTGTTCCAATACAGTCAGCATCCCATAAACACACCCTTGGCAAAGGTACTTTGCTCACATGCTGCCTCTCTCAGTCCAGTAAAGAAATACCAAAAGAAGCAATCTGCCCCTTTTGATTGTTATGAGGAAGCCTTTGTGTCTAAGATTTCACTTTAGCAGCAGTGAACTCCAGCAGCCAGCTAAAACTTACTCAACTAACTGAAAGCAAAACTAAAGTTTTCTGGGTCTGTGTCAGCCTGGCCCTGTCCAACCTTTCGCCTTACTTTAAAAAAATCCAGAGAGAACTTGAAGTAGTTTACAAAGTGCCTGTCTGAAAGAGATATTTTGGCACCGCTGGGACAACACCCCTCCGTAAGAGAAGCAGGGCAGAACACATTTCTCTCAAAGGCACAGCTCTCATCCACCAGCAGGGAGTCAGAACGCGGAAACAGCAGATTCAGAAGACCGGAAGGAAGACAGCTTGAGACACTACATGGACTTTGGGAGATTAAGTAATTTAACGTTTAATAATTATTGTAGAAACATTTTCAGAATTTGTTGTCAGATAGTGATTGCTAAGACAAAGGGGGCTCAGGTTTGTTAAGTTTTTGTTTACTGTTCACTGTTAGAGTTAGTAAAATAATTTTTTTTTCTTTAAACAGTGGAAATCAGGGGTTTTCTTTCACTCATTCACATTTAACAGATGGCGAGGCGAGCTTTTCTCCGTGCTGGAAAATCGACGTTTCCGGCAAAAGCCCTTCATCAGCTTTTACCCAAAACGTCGATTCTCCTGCTCCTCAGATGCTGCCTGGCCTGCTGTGCTTTTCCAGCACCACACTCTCGACTCTAATCTCCAGCGTCTGCAGTCCTCACTTTTGCAGAGCTTTTCTAGGTGTTTTTTTAATTAACAGAGGGATTCTACCTCTGTGTCTTAATGCTTGGAGGGATTAGAGCAACTGAAATTGTTCCCTTTTGATCATAGAGCCGTTAGGGCAGGAAAGGAGGCCATTCAAGCCATCAAAGCTTTGCATACCTTGTGCTGAGCAGGCCATTCGAGAGTCATAGAATCCCTCAATCCCCCTGCCTTGATCTAACCCCATAACCCTCCAAGTTCCTGTCTAATTTGCCTTTGAAATTATTCTTCATCACTGTTTCCACCACTGTCATGGACTGCAAATTCCAGGTTATGCACACTGCATAGAGAAATTCTGCCTCGTTCCACTTTGCCTTCCTGGCTTTAAATTGCTTGTCTTTGTACAATCTGTGGATGGGATCAGCTTTTCATTGCCACGTTATCTGAACATGTATCAAATCTCCTGTCCACCTCCAAAAACTAAACTTCCTACCAAATCTTGTGGATAACTCTCTCATCCCTAGAACCATTCTGGTAAATCTTCAGTGCATTCTATCAGGGACTCAGGCTGATGTGTTGAAGTGATGGGGAACTGGAAACCCGGGGTCATTTTTGCAGATAGAACGTAGGTGTTCTGTAAAGTGGGTCGCTCAGTCTCTGTGCGACCTCTACCCAATGTAGTGGAGACCGCATGGTGAACAGCAGATACAGTAGACTAGATTAAGTGAAGTGCAAGTAAATCAGTACTTCACCTGGAAGGTGAGTTGGGGCCTTGGGTCATGAGGAGGGAAGAAGTAAACTAGTTGGTGTTGCACCGTCTGTGATTTCATGAGGATGGTGCCGTCGGGGGTGTTGGAACTGAAGGAGGAGTGGACCAGGTTTACCCAGAACGAACGGTCCCTGCAGAAGAACGAAAAGGGAGGGGAAGCAAATAGGTGTCTGGCGGTGATAGAAATGGCAGCTAATGATCCTTTGGATGCGGATGATATTAGGTGAGGATAAGTGTGATCCTATCGCTGTGCGGGAATGAAGAGCGAGAGTGAGGGCCGCAGAACAGGAGATGGGTTGAATGTGGCTGAGGGCCCTGTCATTCATGGTAGTGGGGAATCCTTGGTTGAGGGAGCAGAATTTTCAGACTCCGCACATTTTAGAGGGTGGGATCAGATGTAGCAGAGTGAGAGATGGGGATGGTGGTATTAGAGAGCACAGTGAGTGATGAGGGTGGTATCATACAGCTGAGTGAGATGTGGGGTGGGTGGTTTCAGATACAGCAGAGGGAAAGATGGGGAGGGTGGTATCAGAAACAGCAGAATGAGAGATGGGCAGGGTGGCAGCAGATTCCGAGATGGGAAGGGTGGTGACAGATACAGCAGAGTGCGAGATGGGAAGGGTGGTATCAGTTATAGCAGATTGAGCAATGAGGAGGTTGGTATCAGATTCGGCAGAGTGAGAGATGGGAAGGGTGGGATCAGATACAGCAGAGTGGGACATGGGGAGGGTGACATCAGATACAGCAGAGCGAGAGATAGGGAGGGTTATAACAGGTACAGCAGAGGGAGAGATGGGGAGGGTGGTATCAGTTACAATACAGGTAGAGATGGGGACAGGGGAGTCAGACACAGCAGAGCGACAGATGGGGAGGGTGGTATCAGATAAAGCAGAGTTAGAGATGGGGAGGGCGGCATCAGATAAATCAGATGGAGAGATGGGGACGGTGGTATCATACAGCAGAGCGACATATCGGGAGGGTGGTATCAGATTTTGTAGAGTGAGAGATGGGGAGGGTGGTGTCAGACACAGCAGAGCGAGTGATGGGGAGGGTGGTGTCAGACACAGGGAGGGTGGTGTCAGACACAGCAGAGCGAGTGATGGGGAGGGTGGTGTCAGACACAGCAGAGGCAGAGATGGGGAGGGTGGTGTCAGACACAGC
>NW_025187998.1:0-3076 GCF_004010195.1 Chiloscyllium plagiosum | reverse complement strand
CTGTTGGTTTATGTGTTGTCATAATTCCGAGTGAAGGAGGAATCTGGTTGTCAGTTTCAAGAAACTGACTTTAATAAATGGAAGCGTGTTTTGTAACTTGCCGCGTGGCATATCCTCGTTGCGAAGTTCGTGCACTGCGGATCACGTTGCGGGACAATCCAATTTTGGCAAAGAATTTGTGTGGCAGTCACGAGTTGCCACGACCAGCTATCCCTAGTAGCAATACGGACAAATGGCAAGAACTGCAAATTCGCTTAGAGCAGCACAAGGTTAATGTGACAGGGCAAACAGAAGGTAGCCAGAAGATTTCTGGGTGTAGGGCAATCACCCAAGGTACCTTTTCATATGAAAGTCTGTGCATCAGTAGAATCTGTAACCCAAGTAGTCTATGTTGGATATTCATATTTCAGACAACTTGTGTTGTTCCCCGTTTATTCTGAAAGTGAATAGACATAGTTATTTCACCGTTATTTCGAAAGAAGATCCTGCATTGAATCTGTTCGACGTTATTTGATGCTGTGGTGAAAAGGTGGGCAATCGCGATGTGAAACGTTGCTATACTTTCATTTCCTTCAATCCTGTCCTGATGAGGGAGAAAGGTGATCACCGGGGCATTGATGGCCTAATTTAATCACGGATACAATTGGAAATGTTCACTTTTATTGGTTCGTTGTTGTTCTGTTTTGTTTTATGATACTTGAGCACTTTCTCCAGTAGGTTTGGAATTGCCTCGCTGTTACTTGTGCGAGCGGTTCATGTTAGAGACGACTCACAGTGCATCACAGACAGCACTTAAGCCTCGGTGTGTCTGATCATGGTACTGCCTTTTCAGTTCTGATTCTGTTCCACGTTAAGAGCTGTCAGGTTTTGGATTCGCTGGAGAGGAAAGTGGGTAATGCGATATGTGAGTTATTTTTCTTTAGCCAAAATCTTTGATGGCGAACTTGGGAAAGTGTCAAGAAGAATGGTCATTGGCAGCAAATATCCGGAAAACCTTCATCTCTGGATCGGTTGGGCCCATCCACCCTCCAAACAAAATAGCCAAACTCGCTGACTGAGTAACAAACATCATGCGTTTTTTTTTTGCAAATGGTGTATTCAAACCGTTGCCGGTGGCTGGAGCATCTCAGAGTTGTCGAGCATGGAAACAAATCCCGCGAGCCAACTTGCCCTTGCTAAACAGATAACCGAAATTAATCCATACATATCTCACAATATTTGTGCCTTACCTCTCCGAGGTCTTCCTGTCTATTCACCCATTCAGATGCCTTTGAAATGTTGTGAGTGCACCAGACTCTGCCACTAAATGTGGCAATTCATTCCACACACAGAAAAGTTCTGTGTGAAAAACATGTGTCCCTCACATCCCTTTTAAATTTTTCCTCTCTCACATTAAACGTTTGCTATGTAGATTTGAACTCGCGTGTCTTGTGAAAAAGTGCTCCCCGGCGATTTACTTTGTCTGTCTTCCTCATGATTTTATAAGCTTCTGAGAGGCCATATCTAAGCCCTGAAGCTCCTGGGAATCTGACGAAGCCTATTCAGTTTCGTTCTCACGTCCAAGCAGTGCAAACCTTGCAAATCCTTGTAAAGGTTTTCGAAACGGACACTTGAAAGAAGTGTGTCCAGCTGCAGCACTTGCTTGACCGCGTGGTCACTCTGGAGCTGCGGGTGGACTCACTGTGGAGCATCAGCAATTCTGGAGAGTTATGTTGCCTCCCAGGTGCTCAGACCAGGGATGTCGCCCATCGGCTGAAGATCATTCGAAAAGGGGATTGTGAACAGCCAGTTGTCTTGGTGCATACAGGCACGAGATGAGGACCTGCAGGGAGAATTCAGGGAGCCAGGAGAGAAATTAAAAAGGAGGACCTCAAAGGCAGTAATCTCGGGATTACTGCTGGTGCCATGTGACTGCCAGCGTAGAAATGAATAAAAAAAGGCACGATGAACACGTGACTTGAGGAATGGTGCTGTAGGGCGGGTTTCAGATTTGTTGGACTGTGCGACCAGTTCTGGACAATGTGGGACTATGAGAAAATTGACGATCTACATCTGAACCAGACGGGAACGAATGTCCTTTCGGGAGTTTTTGCTACTGCTGTTGGGGAGGTTTTATACTAATGTGGCAGGGCGCTGGGAACCACACGATTAAACAAGTCGGCAGTGAGGTGGAAACTGGAAACGCTAAGAATCAGGAAGATAACATTAAAAATGGGCAGAGAGCAGATGAATGCAAAAGAACTGGTGGCCTGAAATGCATCTACTTTAATGCATGGAGTATAGACAGATGAACATAGGGTTTAGGTTGATGCCGGGGAATATGACGTTATAGCGATCACAGAGATTTAGTTGAAGGAAGGGCATGGTTGGCAACCAAATGTTCTTGGATATAGATGCTTCAGATGGGACAGGGAGGGAAGAAAAAGGGGAAGGAATTGCATTGCTGGTCAGAGATGATATCATGGCTGTGCGAAAGGAAGACACCATGTAAGGCTTGGTTCGTGAGACACTATGGATGGAGCAGTGAAATAAGAAGGGTGAGGTTAGATTTTTGGGGCTGTATTACAGTGAGCGTGAGGTGTAAAAAAAACATAGTTAAACAGATCATGGAAAGACGTAGAGGCAATTCTTTAGTTTTGATTGGAGATTTCCGTTTTCCCAACATTGTCCAGGATACCCTTAGCGTCAGAGGTCTGGATGGTATACCATTTGTAAGAGCCTCCAGGTGAGTTTTCTGCGGCGGTAAAGCAATAGTCTGAGGAGAGAATAGGCCATATTGGAACTGATATTGGGGAATAAGCCAGGGCTGGCGATAGCAGTTGCCGTGGGTGATTTCTTTGGGAAGTGTCCAATATCCTGTAAGTTTTAGAATACTCATTGACAAAGATGAGAGTGGTCCTGAGGAAAGAGTACTATCCTGGGCCAATTATATCAAAATTATGCAGGAGGTCGGAAATGTGGATTGGACACATCTATTTGTAGGAAAGTCCACAGTTCATATGTGGCAGGCTTTCAAAGATAGGTTAAATATAGTGCAGGAGAGGCATGTCCCGTTGAAGGCATAGGATTTGAAAGA
>NW_025187997.1:0-3076 GCF_004010195.1 Chiloscyllium plagiosum | reverse complement strand
TTGCAATTTTTGCCAGACAACACTTACATCTGAACCCAAGTGTTTTTTTTTGCTTTATTAGCATCCTTCCATCCAGCAATGAAATGCTAGAAATCAAATCATGAGTCATGCCATTAAGTGACACACATAGAGTCATGGGTCATGCAGCACAGAAACAGGCCTTTCAGTTCAACCAGTCCATGCCAACCAGATTCCCAAACTAAACTAGTCCCACCTGCCCCCACTTGACCCATGTCCCTCCAAATATTTCTTATTCATGTACTTATCCAGATGTCTTTTAAACGTTTTAACTGTCCCCTCATTCAACCCATCCTCTGGAAGTTCATTCAACACCCGAACCACTCCCTGAGTGAAACATTGCCCCCTCAGGATCCTTTTAAATCTTTCGCCTCTCACCTTAAAAATATGCCCCCATAGTTTTGAACTCCTCCATCCTCGGGATAAAGATACCTGCCATTATCTATACCCCTCATGGTTTTATGACCCTCTATAAGGTCACCCCTCTATGGTCCAGTGAAAGAAATCCCAGACTATTCAGGCCTCTCCTTATATCTCAACCCCTCCATTCCCAGCAATATCCTGGTAAATAGAACATAGAACATTACAGCTTAGTAAAGGTCCTTTGGCCCTCGATGTCGTGCCGACCTTTTATCCTCCTCTCATCTCAAACTAACCTACACTCCCTTCATTTTACTATCATCCATGTGCTTATCCATGAGTTACCTAAACATCCCTCATGTATCTGACTCTACTACCACTGCTGGCAGTGCACTCCACACACACCACTCCTTTCTGCACCCGCTGCAATTTATCCTTCCTGTAACAGGGTGATCAGACCTTGACACAGTAGTCAGAAGAGGTCTCACCAACATCCTGTACAACCTCAACATGACATCCCAGCTGCTGTCCTCAAATGTCTGAGCAATCAAGCGAAACGCCTTCTTAACTTGACATCTTAGCAATTATCTTCTCACTGACATTCAACTCCAGATCTCTTCACAGTTTTGACTCATACATGAACACCAGTGCTGAATGCTATTGGGCAAGTGAGAGCACTTTCTCTTGACACTAAGACAATATTTGGTAAGTAAGGAAAGAGGGTAGCTGCAGGAATATGGTAACAGGTTGGTCAAGTGGGTAGAAAAATGACAACTGGAATCCAATCCGGAGAACTGAGATAATGCATTTGGAGGGGGAAACTAGGGCTGGGCAATACATAATTAATGTGAAGCTATCGAGAAGCTTACAGAAATCGAGAGACTTGGGACTATGTGCTCACAGGTCTCTGAAGGTAGCGGGATGGCTGGTTAAGGAGACGAAGAAAACATATGAGATACTTTCTGTTCCTAGCTGAGGTAGAGACTATAATGAAAGGGAGGTTATACCAGAATTGTATGTAATTGCTGAGTACTGTCCTGATCACCACATTCCAGAGAGAATATGGTCACACCAAGGAGGATGCAGACAGTACAAGGAAAATGTTAACAATGGGGAAAGATTGAATAGGCTGGTGTTGTTTTCCATGGAATACAGGAGGCTGAGGGGAGAACCATTGCAGTAACAGGGAATTATGAGGTATTGTAGATAGCATGAATGGAGAGCTCAATAACGAAGAGGCAAGGGTTAAATCAAATGAAGAGGAGGATTAGAGGAGAATTGAGTTCTCAGTTCCCAGAGTGGAAATGGTCTGGAACTAGACTCAGTGGTTAGCACTGCTGCCTCACAGTGCTAGGAACCCAGGTTCGATTCCAGCCTCGGATGACTGTCTGTGTGGAGGTTGCACATTCTCCCTGTGTCTGTGTGGGTTTGCTCCCACAATCTAAAGATGTGCAGGTCAGGTGGATTGGCCATGCTAAATTGCTTGTAGTGTTCAGGGATATGCACACTAGATGCATTAGTCAGGGGAAACGTAGAGTAATAGGATAGAGGAATAGGTCAGGGTAGGATACTCTTTGGAGGGTCAGTGTGGACTTGTGGGACCAGTATTGCAGCACTGTAGGGATTCTATATAAGTGGCTCAGGTGGGATGTCCTGATATTGTGAAATGCGCTATAAGAATGCAATTCCTTCTGTGCTGTGGCTAACATGCTGGTTAACTGCCTTAAAACAATGAAACAAATGGTGGGAAGCAAACAGTGACTTGCAGAATCCATGATACACATACAACAGAGGTCCATATCTCTGGCACAAGGCAGTGAGATGATTTAGGACACTTGCATAGCATCTGTATATTCCTGGACCTTTAGAAATTCTGCCCTTTACCTCTCCGTGACCTTTGTTACTCTCTCCAGCTCCTGAGGTGTAATTCTGCCTTCAGGTCATGAAACGTCTATTGCTGCTCTGCACCGAAGTCTGGGGTTCAGTTGGAATAATTCAGTTCTGCCGGGAGGAATTTGGCAGGTAGATCATTTTACAGCATCTCTCATAAGCCCATCAGAACCACCCATCTCTTAGTTGTACCAATTCTGCCAGAATGTTTGAAAAGCCCATGGGTAGAAGCAAGGATATGTGTTCAACAGTCAGGATTGAGAGCAATGTTTCAAAATATATTTCCCTTGTTGACCTTGAGGGCATCCCTGTCCCTTTTTGCCCTTGGCCCATCCAGGGGATAGCATGGCGTACATGTCCTGAGTGGTGTAGGGAGATCTCGTCTGCCTTTACTGGTCTTAAGTCGTCCACCAATTCTGTACATACACAAACTAGATCTGTTGTAGCTCCCAGAGAAACTGTAGCAGTGTTGGACTTGGGCAGGAATCAATAAAATACAGCTGTACAGCCCAGGAGAAGGAAAGTCCAGTCAGGTTTTTAATGCAAAGCTTTTGGGACTTAACCCATCTTACAACTGTTTTGTCAAAGCACTTCAAGGGTGACTTCTAGTTCAAAACGCATCGGTCCACAGGGAGGATATCAGGATAATGTTAAAACGAGAAATATTCAGCAACAGCAGCAGAGAGGAGAGTGGGAATAGTGATAATATTACTGCGCTGGGAATATAAAGGTCCAGAGATGAGAGTTCAAATGATGCAATGGACACATTGAATTTAGTAAATTATTAAATCAGGAATAAAGTACTAGA
>NW_025187996.1:1314-3076 GCF_004010195.1 Chiloscyllium plagiosum | reverse complement strand
AGTTTCAATTCGCCAAAAAAACTTTCAGTCATTTTTGTCCAAGACAGAGTAGATATTCATTTAAGGTATAATTGAGATATATATGTTCTTCACAATGTTTTTCCTTCATTACCAGTGATTGTCTGTCATTGGTACTTTGAGCATCATCTTTTAGTGATTCAACAGATATGATTTGAATTGAATTCTGTAAGATGGTTTTGTATTTTATTTAACTTTGTGTTAAAGATTTCGTTTTCATGACTTTATTAAAATATCTTAATGTATTATAATGAAGCAGCTAATTTATTCTGAAGTTATTTCAATTAGTTGGTCAATTGCCAAATAATAGCTGCATAACTGTTGTAAATATTGATACACAGGAAAGCTATTTTGTTTAATATATTTGTAAAGATCTTATCAAAACTATAAAAAAAAAATTTCATAAGAAATAAAATTTGCAGTGTTTTATTAAATGGTTGAAAGTAACTTTGCACTTAATTGCTCTGTTTGGGATTAAACATTGTTACTTTGAAAGATTATTTTTATCAGAGTTAATGGTGAGTGTATTAACAAACGAATGTTGCCATTTGCTCTTGAATTACCTCAAACTCAATTTGAAATTCTTGAATGAGTTGAATAAGGTGTACAAAGTGAATATTTATTGCACTTTGCTGAAATTCTCTGCACTGCCAATGTATTTGGTTAAACAAGATATGTATCTCTCCTGATAACTTTGTATTTCTTTGATATTTTATTTGTCAGTGCTAGTGCCCAAACATCCTAAAAAAACGTTTTGGCATTTGGTGAAGTTGTGAATTTTCAGTCTGTTTCACAATTAAATGACACAACCAATCTAAGGATTAAATACATATAACAACGTCAAAGAGATTGTGATAATAGAAAGTAAACATGTAGAATTGCCAATGAAACATAAACCGTGGCTGCTCTTAATTTGGTACAGACTGAATATCAAATGAAATGATCAGAATTAGTAGACATGATGGCATTGTGCACAAACTGTGTGTAGTGTGAGTTCAGAATTTTTCTGATCACTTAATTCTGACACATGCAGTGATGGCAGCATCATAATTTGTTTTATTTGTTCATGGAAAATAGGGGCAGAAAAGCAAAAATGTCAAGATTGACATCTCTCTGACTTTTGGATAACTCCACCTGAAAGTTAATATCTTTCACAACACTGGGATCCTGCTGAGAGTGACCAGGTCTGATTTTGGGAAGCAAAAAAAAGTGCATCAATTCAGGGTGAACCTGCAATTCAGCTTCTTGAGGAACAACCAGACGTGAAATGGTTAACATCCCCAGGAGGTGGGAGCAAAATGAGACATCAAGGCATTAACACAGACACACTTCAGTCAAACTCTTCTGCTCCCAGTAAGGGCAAAACATACTTGAAAAGTTGCTCTGAAAGTCCAGTCTTCACAACCACACTTTTGCTTTCACTGAAGACAATTAGCACCAGACAGCACCGAAACAGACCCTTTGGCCCACCTCATTTGAGTTGACCAGATATCCTAAATTAATCAAGTCACATTTGCCATTATTTGGCCCCTATATAGGCCGGGTGCTGGCAGGTGGGGCTATCTTGTCGGCATGGACGAGTTGGATTGAAGAGTCCGTTTCCATGCTGTACACCTCTATGACGCCAGTCGCATTTGCTATCACTTGGCCCCTATCTGTCTGAACCATTTGTATTCATGCACCCATCCAGATGCCTTTTAACTGTTGTAATTGTACCAGCCCCCACCACTTCCTCCAGCAGCTC
>NW_025187996.1:0-1078 GCF_004010195.1 Chiloscyllium plagiosum | reverse complement strand
CACTTCTGTGTTGTGACGCCATCAATGGGTTGGGGTGGGGTAGGGTACGGGAGAAGGGGCAAGAGAAAGGGGAGGGGCGAGATCCAGGGCTCAGCCAGCAGTGGGACCCAACACTGCGCCTGCGCTGCCTTGCAGAGTTTGCAGAAATTCCCTTCCCTCCAGAGAATCCCCACAGCGTGGAAGCAGGCCACTCGGCCCAACAAGGCCACACCGATCCTCTCAAAGGTAACCCACCCACACCCATTCCCCTAGTGCTCTACATTTAGCCCCTGACTAATACACCTAACCTTAACCCACCCACACCCATTCCCCTACCCCTAGTGCTCTACATTTAGCCACTGACTAATCCACCCTAACCTGAACATCTCTGGGCACTATGGGTAATTTAGCGTAACAAATCCCCCCCCCCCCCCTAACCAGGACAAAGTTAAAAATCACAACACCAGGTTATGGTCCAACAGGTTTATTTGGAAGCACTAGAATGTGGAGCTCTGCTCCTTCATTGGTGGTTATGGAGAATAAGTCACAGAATTTATAGAAAAACATTATAATGACCTGCCATTGAAATGATATATTGAACAAACCTGGATTATTAAGTCTTTCATCTTTTCGAATGGGTTGCAGGCATCATTAATATGTAAATCTTGAACTTCCTGTAAGGCACCTTCTTGAGATAACTTAAGGCTTTATAACAAAAAGTGACACTTCAGCTCAGCTGTGCAAAAATATACATTCACTCCCATGGACTTATGTTTGTGTGTGCATGAGAGAGAGAAAATGTCTATTTCCATCCTGAATGTCTTTATATCTATTCGAGAACAGATACCTCACTTCTATTGGTGTAAATATTGTGGTAAGTCATAGCTGGGTACTAATAGTTAGATGTAAGGGAGAGAGTAGTCCTCAGGTTGGGCACTATAAGAATCCTGGGAGACCCCCATTTCGGGTTTACTTCCTAATGAACAAACATTAAGCATGAGCACCTATTTCTTTCAAATTTGGTTTCATTTTTCTTGTTTGATTCCCTGCTGTGACTACACTGTGTCTGGATGGTTGACAGGCTGGGAGATTGTGGGTT
>NW_025187995.1:2218-3076 GCF_004010195.1 Chiloscyllium plagiosum | reverse complement strand
AAGCTACCTTGAGGATGCGCCCTGAGATGTCCTATGACAGAGATGATTGATCCTTACCAACCACAAATATCTTCCCTTGTCCTCTGAATGCATCTAACCAGTGGAGAGTTTACGACTAATTCCTATTGCATTCAATTCTGTTCGGGTTCCTTGAAATCCTGCCTTGATATCAGGGCCAGTTACTCTTACCGCGTGTTCATATTTTTTATTCATGTGAATAGGTCACTGTGTCTTTGTGAGTAGCGTTTCCTTCTCAAAGAGGGTAGTGACTGTCGGGACTTCTGTATTCCAGAGAGGTAGGGGAGGTAGATCACTAAGATGTTTAGAAGTGGGCACCATGGTTTTCTGAGGCATCAGAATGTTGAGGGCTGTAGGGATTGAGCATAAAAGAAGAGTTGAGGCTTTTGCAGATTAGCTCTGATCATATTGAAGGGAAAGACTGGCCAGAAGGGCTGAATGACCTATTCTTATATCTGACGTTCTCTCATTCTTTTATTGGGAAGTTATTTTTCTGGAAGTTCTGTTATTGGATGTTGCAGTCAGGGAGACCAAAGGTTTTTCTGGGCCATCTCTGGGTGAGGTGTGGGCGCTGTATTTACAGTAAATCTGGATCGACAACATGACCAACGAATGAAGACAGTTCTGTAAAGACGGAGTAGTGAGATGTTTCACACCGCCACCTACCCTTTCTTTTCCCAAGAATATTTTCCAACGCCATGTCAAAATGTGTGTGACAGTCTTCATCAGCTGAATTGTTTCCGCTGTTTCTGTGAACCAGGTTATTGGGGTAAATGGCCTCCGACCGTTCCTGTCCAGCATGTGTGAGAGCTCCAGTGGAACATAGGAACATGGGACTGA
>NW_025187995.1:0-1300 GCF_004010195.1 Chiloscyllium plagiosum | reverse complement strand
CTATCTGTGTTAAAATGAATACATTGTTCTCTTAAATTTAAATCCTTAGTTCTAGATTCCCACGCCAGAGGAAATGTCCATCAGCCAAGCACCTGATGCACTCTCCTCAAGATCTTATATGGTTCAGTATGAAAATCTCTCATTCTCAAACCTGAAGTGTTCTGGCCTTGTAGAGGTTTATAAAATCATGAGGGGCATGGAAATGGTGAATAGCCAAGGACATTTTCTGAGGTTGAGGGAGTCCAAAACTAGAGCACATTGTTTGAAGGTGAGGGGGAAAGATTTAAAAGAAATAAAAGTGGTAATTTTTCTCGGAGTGTATGGAATGAACTGCGAAAGGAAGAGTTAGTGGCTGGGAAAATTACAACATTTAAAAACCATTTAAACGGGTACTTGAATAGGAAGATTTATGGGCCAAGTGTTGGTAAATGGGACGAGATTAATTGAGGACCTCGGGTCGACATGGACAAGGTAAACCGGAAGGTCTGTTTCCGTGCTGTATGACAGAATAAGGCCTTCTTTCCAGGAACACGTACAACTTTACAAAGCTTCAGAATCAATTGAGTATATTTATTTTTCAGTTTAGGGAATCATCACTAGGCGCAATACATCAGATGATAGTCTTTGTATGGAATAGAATAATTCCATATACTTTCCTAACCACTTATCAATTTGTATAATAACTTTGTGTGATGTATGGACTAGGATGCACAAATCCCGTTGTACCACTGAGTTGTGTGATCTCTCTCCTTTTAAGTTGTTTACTGTTGTTTTACCCTTTTTGTCACAGCATAAATTTCATTCGCCAAGGTTATTCTGTTTCTGCTAAAGGTTTACACAATAACCTCCCCTGTCTCTACCCCATTACAGACTCTCTACATCCACTTGACATCTTATTGAATGAATATCTTGGTGGCTGAGCTAATTGATCTCCAATCCAATCAGTCCCCGCATCCAAATCATTAACAGGTTTGAAATAGTTGTTGAATTGCACTGATCTCCAAGGAACTCCAGCACGTCAAAGTTTTCCAAACTGAAAACAAACATCAATCGCTACTGTCGATTTCCTAATAGTTACACGGGTTCCCTGTTTCTGTGTAGCAGCTTAGAAATGTTGGATGGCCTCCTCGTGTGCTGTGTAATGTACTCAAATGGCTGAATGACTTTATCATCTTCCTTTGTAAATCCTTAACGGGCAAAAAGTTCTCCTCGCGTCTCATTGCTGACGGGTTGAATTGGACCTTCCTCTCCCTCTGTGACAGAATCTAGGGTTTGAGTGAGAGAACAAGACATGGGTTCG
>NW_025187994.1:2071-3076 GCF_004010195.1 Chiloscyllium plagiosum | reverse complement strand
CAAGTCCTACCACAGCTGATGACAGAACTTAAACAAAAATGATAAGAAATGTAATGAAAGTGAATTTCACGAAAAACAACTACAAAACCAACATTTTGTCTGAAAACTTTCCTGTTTCACTGATCACCTTCGGTAAAGAAATCTAATATTATTACCCGGTCTGGATTAAGTGAGACTTCAACCCCATGACAATGTGTTTAACTTTATATTGGCTTGTGGAATGGCCTCAGAGTCAGGGCAATTAGTGATGGTCACCAAATGCTGCCCTTGGCCGAAATGCCAACATCCCACGAAATAACAAAATTGAAGGTGAAATCAAACAAAGGAAGATGCTGAAAATCTGAAATAATAGAAAGAAATGCAAAGAAACCAACAGAAAGTGCTCGGGAACTTTCCTGAACTGAAAGCAGCTGGAAAAGAGCGTGATTAATACGGTTGACAAGGAAGTCTGTTTTGAAGGGGAGAAGGAGTCAATACAGAAAGAGATACAGAAGAAAAAAGAGCAAACAAAGAGAATGATGATCAGCTGGGCTGGAAATAAAATGTAAGATACATCTCATTTATTTTTCGCTTATCCCATCTTCCTGAATATCGTGCTCACTAAGATACAGATATCGCCCGCTTTTGAAAAATTCGCTTTTCAACAGTTCCCTTTCCGAATGACCTACATTAGGACCGTGTTTCCCTAACCAAAAGAAATCCGAAGAGGATTTTCACTTTTACGAAGAATAGCGAAATTTTTTCCCATACCAATTAGTGCTACTGCTCCTTATACCATATCGTAGGACACTCTACTTACAGATAGGGGGGAAGCCTGTATTAATCTAAGATCATGGTTAAATCGATTTGATACCCCTGTCTTCCCAGAGTGTGGTCATCTTCTTATATTCATTAATGGGATATGGGTATTTCTGACTAAGCTAGCGTTAGTTCACTTTCCCAGTTGCCCTTGAGAAGACCTTGAGCCACTGCAGTCCACGTGTTTGATCTGATTTGATTTGATTT
>NW_025187994.1:0-1376 GCF_004010195.1 Chiloscyllium plagiosum | reverse complement strand
GCTGGAGAAAGAGACAGACACGAAGGGAAGGAGAGAGAGAACACAGCGAGGGAAACAGATGGACAGTCAGGCAAAGAGAGAACGGAAACAAAACAAGGTAACAAACAGTCAGATGGGCAGGGAGCAAGGAAAATGTTGTCATGGAAAGAAACAGAAGACAGGGAAAAGGAAAACACAAGGAAACAGACAGTGTGAGAGAAACCGTGAGAGACAAAGGATACGGGGAGCTGGGGATGGGGGTCACAGGGAGCTGGGGGGATGGGAGAAACTGGGGATGAGGACTGGAGAGACCTGGGAGTGAGCACTGGTGGGAGTTGGAAGGAGCGAGGTCAGGATTTACTTTGAACTGTACCAAGATGTGCAGGCAGATCATACTATGCAAGGATGTACAGAACGATGGCTGTAAAACATGTCTGAGAGGCAAATACGTTACGGTGCACAGGGTGTGCGCTAGGCGAGATCAACATGTGAAAGATCAGCATTATCTGATATTAGAGAGTTCATTCATCAGTCTAATAACAGCTAGGAAGAAGCTGTTACTGAACCAGCAGATCTATGTTTTCAAGCTTCTATATCTTTTAGCCTGATGGAAGAGGTTGTGGGAGATCTTTACATGCATGTGATGGGTCTTTGGTAATGTTAGAAATAAGAAAATTCCAGTACAGGAACAGGCCATTCGGCGGTGCAAGCCTGCGTCGATCCAGATCCTCTATCTAATTCCGTCGCCTATTTTAGAAGGGTCTGTATCTCTTTGCTCCCTGCCCATTCATGTATCTTTCCAGAAACATCTTAAATGGAGCAACACTGGTCACAAATCTCCATTTTGAGAAACTCCCTTCCTCTACTACGCTTTGTCCCCTATTGCCCAGCCAGTTCTTTATCCTTGTAGCCAGTACATCCTGGACACTATGTGAATTCACTTTCTCCATAACCCGACCATGGGAAAACTTATCAAAGTTCCTGAAGTCCAAGTACATGACATGTACAGCACCACCCTCGTCAATCAACTTTGTCACTTCCTCAACTAGTTCTATTAAGTTGGTAAGATATGAATTTCCCTGCACAAAACTATGTTGCCTCTCACTGATACGACACGACCATTTCCATCCAAATGAGAATAGATCATATCCCTCAGTATCTTCTCTAGCAACTTCCCTACCCCTGATGACAGGCTCACTGGTCTATAATTAATTGGATTATTAATGCTCCCCTTTTAAAACAAGGGGATTAACAACTTTCCGGTCCTCCAGGATCACAGTTGTGTTCACGGATGCTACAAAGATATATGTTAGGGCCCCAGCTATTTCCTCTCTCCTTACCCTCAGTAACCTAGGATAGGTGTGGGCAGTCTTTCTGCGGCAACGAGCCGTGTACAT
>NW_025187993.1:0-3076 GCF_004010195.1 Chiloscyllium plagiosum | reverse complement strand
CTGCCTTGAAGATCAGAGGCTGAATGTCCCTGAGCGCTGAAGTGTTCCCTGACTGGGAGTGAACATTCCTGTCTGGCAATTGTTGTGTGGTGTCTATTCATCCATTGCTGTAGTGTCTGTGTGGTCTCACCGATATACCATGCCTTGGGGCATCCTTGCCTGCAGTGTATGAGGGAGACAGCATTGACTGGGTCACATGGGTATCTGCCGTGTACATGGTGGGTGGTGTTCCCACATGTGATAGTAGTGTCCATGTCGATGATCTGACATGACCTGTGGAGGTTGCCATGGTGTTGGTCAAAGGTGTCCTGAAGGCTGGGTAGTTTTCTGCAAACAATGGTCTGTTTAAGGTTTGGCAGTTGTTTAAAGATGAAAGGTAAGAGGCGTCGGGGTGATCTTGCCGAGATGCTGATCATCATTGATGACATGTTGAGGGTGGTGAAGAACATGGTGTAGTTTCTCCGCACCATGGACGTACTGGACAATGAAGAATACTCTATCGGTCTTACCCTGTGTCTGTCTTCTGAGGAGGTCACTGTGGTTTCTCACTGTGTCATGTCGGAACTGGAGATCGATGAATTGAACATCATACCCTGGTCTTATGAGAGCATCCCTCCAAACCTTCAGAGGTCCATCACATTTCGCCTCATCTGAACCAATCCTGTATGCACAGGGACTGAATGTTGGGGACGACTTCCTTTGCAAGTTTAGGGTGGAAACTAGAGAGGTGCAGCCTTGTGAGGATTTCCATGGGGTTGCAGTAGGGTGAGGTACTGAGATATGTGTCTCCAAGAATGAGACTGATTTGGAAGAGTAGTCCATGGTAAGTCTGAGAGTGGGATGAAACTTGTTGATATCACTCAATAGTTGTTTCAGTGATTCCTCACCATGAGTCCCTCCCAGTCGAGGAACACTTCAATGGTCAAGGGCATGTAGTCTCCAATCTTCGGGTAAGCGTACTCCAGGATGGAGTTGGAGATACATAACAATGCAGATTTACCGAGCAGAGACTGATAGACAAGTTCTGTACCCATGAAGCTGGCCTCAGCTGTGATCTTGTGTTCATGTCGCACCACAGGTGATCCCAGCACATGGTTGTGTACCTGTAACATCGTCCTTACTCTCCTGTTTTAACAGCATTACATTGAGAAGTACTTTTGTTCATTCTACCTGAGTTAGAATTACTTTTTTGAATTACTTATTACACACTCCTTCTCTCACATCCACACAAAAACATTCACACTCACCCATAGACTCACACAGATCCTCTCTCCAAGAATACAGTTCAACAGCAACATTTACACTGGATAAGGGAAGAGTGGTTGGTAAGTAAACTCTGATTGGTACAGACATTGCCATTGGGAATGGGCCAATCACCGATGATTGGATGCTAATCCCCAGGCTTTGGTTAAATTTAGACCAAGTGTAACTGTGTGTGTATGTGTGTGTGTGTGCGCACGTGCGCGCGCGCGTGCACGCGTTTATTCTTATCTGCAAATACACAAGTATCTGTGTGTTTCTTATGAGAACTGAAGGAACAGACAATCTTGGACATTCCACCAAATCTCTAACATTAACATCGAAGTAAATCAGCTTTGAGGGATGGTGTTCAAATAAACCAAAGAACTGTCAATGCTGGAAATCAGGATCAATATCTGAAATTTCTTGGAAAAGCTCAGTGGTTACATCTGTGGAGACAAAACAGAGTTAATGTTTTGGGTCGAGTGACCCTTCTTCAGATCTGCCTGTAGATGGGCAAGAGTTGGTATTTATACTGAAAATGGGGTGGAGAAGGGAGGAGGATTAAACTATAGTCAGAGGTAGTGCACAGAAAGAGAGAGAAAAAATCAATAGAGCAACAAAGGAGAGGGTAAAGGTCAGCCTGGGAGAATGAATAGCTGCTCATGGTGACCATTACAGGCTGATGATGGGTTGGGTGTAGTAGCAGCCTGTTGGGAGAGATGTTGAAGAGGAGTCTTGAGTTTGGTATTCAGAGGCACAATCAATCTTTATTTGAGCTGTTCCACAACATGTGCGGGAGAGGCCAGAGACCACTCCAGGTATGGCTTTCACATGGGGCCCAGTCAGTCACTTATTCCCAGCTCAGATTGGAGGATATGTCAATGATACTCTGATTTCCCCAGTGGGACATGTGTTTTTTGTTTACATTTTGCGTTAAAATAATTACATGCAACATTGTCATTGTTCCTTCCCTGTTATTCTTGACATCCAAACTTGTGAAATACCTGATCAGTGATGGACCCCTCTGAGGACAGGTGTCGATACCCATAATCTCATGATATGTACCTTCTCAAAACCACCTTTGTGCTACCCTATGACCTCACTTTAATGCTGGACCAGGCAAGCTAATATTTATCCCAACGGGTGGCCATATTGTGCCACCTCTGACCATGGGATGCTGCAAAAACAACCCAGCCCATGTGATGGCAATGCCCGATGTGTAGGGGATGGGATAAGGACATTTGAGAATGTGGTCAGCCCTAAAATTGTTGACCTCAGTACTGAGTCCAGAAAGCTGCAGGCTCTCCAAGCAGAAACGTGTTCTCCCAGCTTGCACTGAGCTTCACTGGAACACTGCAGCAAGCCCAAGATAGACATGTTGGCCAGGGGAATGTGGTGGGGTGTACAAGTGGCAGAAAGTGCAGGGCCATTTCTGTGGACAGCATGCCGGTGTTCTGTGAAGTGATCACCCAGTCTATGCTTCGTCTTCCCCGTGGAGAGGAGACCACATTGTGAGCAGTGAATACAATGGACTAGATTGAGTGAAGTGCTGCTTCACCTGGAAGGTGGGTCTGGGGCCTTGGAGAGCGAGGACTGAGGGAGTAAAGGGGCTGGTGTTGCAGGGGAAGGTACCATGTTGGTGTGGGGAAGTTTTGTGAATGGAGGAGGGTTGTACCCAGTTTGTCACAGAGTGAATTGTACCTGTGGAAGGCTGAGAAGAGAGGGGAAGGGAATAAGTGTCTGTTATGACATGCAGCTGGACGAGGCAGAAATAGCAGCTAATGATCCCCTGGATGTGGATGCTGGACGGGTGGTAGGTGAGGACAAATGTGTC
>NW_025187992.1:0-3076 GCF_004010195.1 Chiloscyllium plagiosum | reverse complement strand
TATTTGTCCACCCAAGCCTCAATATTGTCCAGACCTTGTTGCATTTGAACATGAACGGTGTCTGTATCCGAGGAGTTGTGAATGGTACTGAACATTGAGCAGTCATCAGCAAACATCCCCACTTCTGACCTTATGGTGAAGGGAAGGTCATTGATGAAGCAGCTGAAGATGCATGTGTCGAGGACCCTACCCTGACGAATTCCAGCACAGATATAATGGAACTGGGATGACTGACCTCCAACAACAATGATCATTGTCCTCTGTGCCAGATATGATGCCAAGCAACGGAAAGTTTACCGTTGACACCCAATGATTCCAGTTTTGGTCACGCTTCTTGATGCCACAGTCGATTGAATGTAGGCTTCATATCAAGGGCTGATGTCCCCTCACCTCTAGAATTAAACTGCTCGGTCTATTTTTGAACCAGGTCTGCAATGAGGTCAGGAACTGCGTGAACGTGGTAGAATCCAAACTATGCTCCAGTAAGCAAGTTGTTGCTGACCAGGTGTTGCAGGATTGCACTGCTGACGAAAACCTCTATCACTTATTTGATGGTCGACAGTGAATTGATGGGATTGTAATTAGTCCAGGTCAGATTTATACTGCTCCTCATGCACAGGGCGTACCTGGGCGAGTTTCCACATTGTGGGATAAAAGCATATAACTTATATTGGAACCACTTGGTTAGGATCGGATTTTTGAGGAAAAACACCCCGTCCCCAGAACCTGGTGAAAATCTAATGGTATTTTTCTGCAGCGCATTGTAGAAGATGTGAACCACTGCAAAAGTTCAGAAAAGGTGAACTGATTTTCTGAATTCGATGTGCATTATAGGACTTTGACTGAGTTGTACAATATAGTAACAAACTGAGAAAACAAACGGATGCAACCTAGACGGCCAAGCAAACTGCAATCCTGGTCATGCACAAACCTGAAATCATAACGAGTCTTATTTAATACTTGTGGTAAAGAGACAAGGATGGTAAAGTTCAGATCAAGGAAGCCAAAGGAAACTAGATTATTACATTTTGGACTGATCACTTATTTTGATAAGCATGATCTATTAGAATGAAATTGGTAAAATATAATGAAAAGAAATAGCCATGCGCCCTAACTTTGGATATTTCACAACTGTCATCGTGATTTCTGTGCACACCGGTGATAAGCAGATTCTATTTTGAATTTCACACGATTCTATGCAAAGTGTGGTCGATGAACAATTTCTGTTAAGCAAGATAATGGCATGTACAGCAAGCTTAATTAATATGAGCAGTTCAAGTTCCGAAAAATCTACCACTCGTAAGTTCCGTTAGGAATGTCTTGAATTTTCTTCGATGTTTAAGACATCTTTTACTTTATCATTCAGGATAATATGGGTATGAACAGCTGAATAAGTATCGTACACTTGGATATGGTGAGCCATCTTCCTAACATCTGAAGCCGTGTCGTGGAGGTACCGTCATTCTGCTGTTTGGAATTATTTGACAAGCAATTTGCAAGGTGAGAGCGCCAGAACAAGGAAATACTTAATATTTTGGAATTATCCGTAAATTGGATGGATATTGTGCATGTTATTAGTTCAAGATGAAGATTCAGTGCAGCATGGTTGGATCTGATCTATTTGTTGGTTTCTCTTATTTCTACAATTGGCATGTTACACGCAATGTGTGAAATGCAAATCCTCCTGAATTATACCTTCCACACATTGTGGTTTACGTTCTGCACTACACAGTGCATCCTCTGTCATGCCTTGATATATTTTGTTCACATTAAAACATAGTTGATTTTCCTCGCATCCACAAGACTATCATTCATTGCTTTTTGGATTGATTGGCTCATTTGTTTGTGGTGCTACCCAACCAAGGTCAGTACTGGATATTGAAGTTGCAGACCCATTGCATATATTTTTGCATCAGTTCTTCCTCAATTTCGACATTAACTGGATGTCCTCGAATTGAGTAGGCAAACCTTGCAGGCAATACTCTGAATTGAGACAAAGGGAATGTATTTCAACATAATTCGTATAGTAGACACCATTCATCAGACAGTTTTCTTGCCAATTCTTGGCCTGTTTTTACCTGATGTCATGTTGCAATTCAGCCATTGAAATGTACAGCACATGTGAAAAAAGTTGTTTTGGACCGCTTGGTTGCATCAACCATAGAGCAGCACCCGATTTTCTGATCCCATTTTAATGTATTTGACATATCACCTTTTTCGGCTTGGCATCAGAGGTGTACACGAAAATACACAGTGAGTAATCTGAGTGTGTCTAACCTAAGCACACATAGAGGCAATAATTGCAACCCTCCCACAACCTCCTGATTGATTTTTCAGACCTCCCACACCCACAGGATCTCCTACAAATTCATTAGAGCTCAGTCCACCAGTCCGTTAACAACGTCAAGTGGAAGGGCTTCTTTTCCACCCTTGCCAAGTCCATCATAATCGTATGCATCTCAACATTTCACCACTCAATCTCTCCTGCTCCAAGGAAACTAACTCCAGTTTATCCAATGTCTCCACATAACTGAGAAACTCCAGCAAGATCCTCCAAAAACCTCTTCAGCGCTCTGTCCTTTGGAATGACATCTTACCTCTAAGTTGGATTACAGAACGGCAATCATTTCGATAGCTGTGGCTTCATCAATTATTTTTACAATTTCAGCATAAACCCTCTTCTCTTAAAGTATATCTATCAGCTGCAAATTTTAAATATTCCATATGCATTCTTATCGAGTTCGTCAACCTGTCATAGAGTCATATAGCACAGAAACAGATCATTGGTCTAATTCCGCCACGCTGACCTTGTGCTCAAACTAAAGTAATCCCACTTGTCCGCGCCTGGCCCATATCCCTCAAAACCTTGCTAAACATGTACCCGTGCAAATTTGAATTGTATAAATGTTCCTGCATCTACCACTTTCCCTGGCAATTGATTCATTAGAACATAAGAACATACGAAATCGGAGCAAGACGAGTCCATCTCATCCTTCGAGCCTGCTCTGCCATTCAATAAGATTATGGCTGCTAGTTCTGTAGTCTCAGCTCCATTTACCCATCCACTCATTATAAC
>NW_025187991.1:0-3076 GCF_004010195.1 Chiloscyllium plagiosum | reverse complement strand
CGAAGTCACTTTACTGATCAAAAAGGGGGGAGTGAAGAGGTAATAGCACGTGGCAGGTTGACATTGGGCACACAACCACACAAGATAGCCATTGAGCCATTCGTCGGCCAACTTGACACATAAGATGGCCAGATCACAACATGGAGAAAAAAAAAGCAGAAGAGATGCAGACACTGCTGGAGACCCCCAGGATGCTAGCAGAATGCACTTTATTAGTTTGGGCGGGGGGGGGGGGGGGGGTTGGGGAGAGAAACAATACACATGGTTAATGAACACACCTGCCGAAGTCAGCCAGCCAGCCAGCCAGCACCACTTATGTAAATGTTAACAACTTGATGCAGACTCAGTACGAAATATCAATATCTTCTCAGGAAGAGCGATTAGAGTCCATTAGCACAACATTGGGACACCATGCAGACATTGAAAGTGATATTGTTTACACTGGAATCGACAATAATTGCACGAAAATTAACAAAAACTGTGCTGAGACTGACAAAGACTTTATTAATAATTCTGCAATGATTACTATAAACAAATCATGCACAAAGGCAATAGTCTCATTGCTGACATATTGCATCGCAAGATGTATAGAAAAATCTTGACATGTACTCCGGTTTGAGAGAAGACTTGCAGCTAACCTCTATGTTGTTGGTGTCCCTCTTTCCCCGGAGCTCTGGCATTTCCTTGAAGAAGCAGTGGGCCGAGCACTAACCGCTGAGGTACTCCACTTCTCACAGGCTTCCGGTCCGTCAAGCATCTTTTCATTATTACTCAAAGTTTGTGAGAAGATTTGTAGCTCGGGTGCTCGTTGCTGTGGTTCTGTTCGCCGAGCTGGAAGTTTTTGTTGCAAACGTTTCGTCCCCTGTCTCGGTGACATCCTCAGTGCTTGGGAGCCTCCTGTGAAGCGCTTCTGTGGTGTTTCCTCCAGCATTTATAGTGGCCTGTCCCTGCCGCTTCCGGTTGTCAGTTTCAGCTGTCCGCTCTAGCGGCCGGTATATTGGGTTCAGGTCGATGTGTTTGTTGATGGAGTTTGTGGATGAGTGCCAAGCTTCTAGGAATTCCCTGGCTGTTCTTTGTTTGGCTTGCCCTATAATGGTAGTGTTGTCCCAGTCAAATTCATGTTGCTTGTCGTCTGCGTGTGTGGCTACTAGGGATAGCTGGTCGTGTCGTTTCGTGGCTAGTTGATGTTCGTGGATGCGGATCGTTAGCTGTCTTCCTGTTTGTCCTATATAGTGTTTTGTGCAGTCCTTACATGGGAGTTTGTACACTATTACTAGAACTATGTATCCAGTTTGTCAGCTCCCCCGGATTCCATGCGTCCTAGTCTTCCAAAACAGCTGACCATGTGAAACCTTATTAAACACTTTACAGAAATCCAGGTGGACTCGATACCCGCCCTGCCCTCATCAACCTTGCTATTCACTTCATGAAGGAACTCCAACAAATTTGTGATTCATGATCTCCCATATACAAAGCAATGCTGCCTATACCGAATCTAACTCTGTCTTTCCAAATGCATGTACATCTGATCTCTCAGAACCTTCACAGTTAACGTACCTACCAACGTTTAGCTTACTGGTCTACAATTAAGACGTCCTTCTTTGAAGACCTTCTTGAATAATGGTATTGGTTACACTCCAGTGTTCTGGGTCCTCATCAGTACCTTGATGTCAAAGGTATCTGCCAGGGCCCACTCAAATTCCTCTCCCCCATCTTCTTGTGTTCTTGGACATATCTGGTCAGGACCAGGAGATTGATACACGTGAATACATTCCAAAACGTCCAACACCTCCTTTAATATGACAGGGACTATCCGCAAGTTATCACTACTAACTGCCACAAGTTCCCAAGTCTTCATGTTCTTCTCCATTGTAAACTCAGAGGTTGGCGGCACGGTGGCTCAGTGGTTAGCACTTTTGTTTCAGAAAACTAGGGACCCAGGTTGGATTCCAGTCTCGGGCGACGGCCTGTGTGGAGTTTGTGCATTTTCCCCGTGTCAGCATGGGCGCTTCACCCACAATCCAAAAATATGCATGTTAGGTAAACTGGTCATGATCAATTGCCCAAGATGTTCAGGAACTTGTAGTTTGAGTGCATTATTCAGGGGTAAATGTAAGGAAGGGCAATGGGTCTGGGTGTCTTACTGTTTGGAGGGGTGGTGTGCACTTGTTTGGCAGTTTCGAAACTGCAATATTTGCAAAAACAAATTGAGGGCTTCGTCTATCTCCTGCAGTTCTACACATACATTCCCAGCATTGTTCTTGAGGGGTCCTATTCTCTCTCTCATTATTCATTGTCCTTTCATATACTTAAACAAACTTTATATCCATCTATTCAATTCACTCTCTCTCCCACTCAAAATAGACTTCCTTATCACAAGCATAAATCATACTATTTCCCACCAACTTTCAGTTCTGATATACAGCCAGTGGACACGAAATGTTATTTCCATTTGTCTCTTGACTGAAGTTGCCGAACTCATTATGTTCCTCAGCACTTTCTCGTTCCTCTTATTTCTGATCCCTAGCATCTTTGTTTGATTGGTTTAACTTTTTTTTTTGCATGTCTTGGAATGTAAGTATTCTGGTGCTGGAAAGGCGCAGCAGGCCAGGCAGCATCCGATGAGCAGGAGAATCGACGTTTCAGGCATAAGCCCTTCTGCACCAGCCTCATTGCTGAAGAAGGGCTTATGTCTGAAACGTCGATACTCCTGCTCATCGGATGCTGCCTGGCCTGCTGCGCCTTTCCAGCACTGAACTTTTCAACTCTGGTCTCCAGCATCTGCAGTCCTCACTTTCTCCATGTAAGTATTCTGGCAAGTACAACATTTGTTGACCATTCATATTTTCACTTAAATATGAGTCCAATCCATACAGAAATATAGAGCCAAACATAGTTTTGAGTCTGAGATCCCTCTTTATCCATACTAAGTAATAAGGTTAGCTCAGAGTTTGTGAGAAGATTTGTAGCTCGTGTGCTCGTTGCTGTGCTTCTGTTCGCCGAGCTGGAAGTTTTTGTTGCAAACGTTTCGTCCCCTGTCCGCATCCGCACCCACGAACATCAACTAGCCACGAAA
>NW_025187990.1:0-3076 GCF_004010195.1 Chiloscyllium plagiosum | reverse complement strand
TGAGTTGCTGCACAGTGTGAAGGTGCTGCACAGTGTGAAGGTGCTGCACAGCGTAAGGTGCTGCACAGTGTGATGGTGCTGCACAGTGTGAGGCGCTGCTCAGAGTGAGGTGCTGCATAGTGTGAAGGTGCTGCACAGTGTGATGGTGCTGCACAGTGTGATGGTGCTGCACAGTGTGAAGGTCCTGCACAGTGTGAGGTGCTGCGCAGTGTGAAGTTGCTGCACAGTGTGAAGGTGCTGCACACTGTGAGTTGCTGAACAGTGTGAAGGTGTTGCACAGTATTAGTTGCTGCACAGTGTGAAGGTGCAGCACACTGTGAGTTGCTGAACAGTGTGAAGGTGTTGTACAGTATTAGTTGCTGCACAGTGTGAAGGTGCTGCACTGTGTGAGTTGCTGCACAGTGTGAGTTGCTGCACAGTGTGAAGGTGTTGCACAGTGTGAGGTGCTCCACAGTGTGAAGGTGCTGCACTGTGTGAGGTGCTACACAGTGTGAAGGTGTTGCACAGTGTGAGTTGCTGCACAGTGTGAAGGTGTTGCTCCCTGTGAAGGTGCTGCACAGTGTGAAGGTGTTGCACAGTGTGGAGTTGCTGCACAGTGTGAAGGTGCTGCACAGTATAAAGGTGCTGCACAGTTGAAGGTTTTGCACAGTATTAGGTGCTGCACAGCGAAAAGATGCTGCACCTTTTGAAGGTGCTGCACAGTGTGCGTTGCTGCACAGTGTGAAGGTGCTGCACAGTATAAATGTGCTGCAGAGTTGAAGGTTTTGCACAGTATTAGGTGCTGCACAGCGAAAAGATGCTGCACATTTTGAAGGTGCTGCACAGTGTGAGTTGCTGCACAGTGTGAGGTGCTGCACAGTGTGAAGGTGCTGCACAGCGTGAGGTGCTGCACAATGTGAGGTGCTGCACAGTGTGGTGGTGCTACACAGTGTGGTGGTGCTGCACAGTGTGGTGGTGCTGCACAGTGTGAGGTGCTGCACAGTGTGAGGTGCTGCACAGTGTGAGGTACTGCACAGTGTGGTGGTACTGAACAGTGTGGTGGTGCTGCACAGTGTGAGGTGCTGCACAGTGTGAAGGTGCTGCACAGTGTGAGTTGCTGCACAGTGTGATGGTGCTGCACAGTGTGAACGTGCTGCACAGTGTGAGTTGCTGCACAGAGTGAAGGTGTTGCCCAGTGTGAAATTGCGGCACAGTGCGAGGTTCTGAACAGTGTGAAGGTGCTGCACAGTGTGAAGGTGCTGCACAGTGTTAGGTGTGCACGGTGTGAGTTGCTGCACAGTGTGAGGTGCTGCACAGTGTGAGGTGCTGCACAGGGTGATGGTGCTGCACAGTGTGATGGTGCTGCACAGTGTGAGGTGCTGCACAGTGTGAGCTGCTGCACAGAGTGAGGTGCTGCACAGTGTGAAGGTGTTGCACAGTGTCATGTTCCTGCACAGTGTGAGGTGCTGCACAGTGTGAGTTGCTGCACAGCGTGAGGTGCTGCACAGGGTGATGGTGCTGCACAGTGTGATGGTGCTGCACAGTGTGATGGTGCTGCACAGTGTGAGGTGCTGCACAGTGTGAGGTGCTGCACAGAATGAGGTGCTGCACAGTTTGAAGGTGCTGAACACTGTGAGGTGCTGCACATTGTGATGGTGCTACACAGTGTGAAGGTGTTGCACAGTGTGAGGTTCTGCACAGTGTGAAGGTGCTACACAGTATGAGGTGCTGCACAGTCTGAGGTGCTGCACAGTGTGATGGTGCTGCACAGTGTGAGATGCTGCACAGTGTGAGGTGCTGCACAGAGTGAGGTTCTGCACAGTGTGAGGTGCTGCACAGTGTGAAGGTGCTGCACAGTGTGAGGTGCTGCACGGTGTGATGGTGCTGCACAGTGTGAAGGTGCTGCACAGTGTGATGGTGCTGCACAGTGTGAAGGTCCTGCACAGTGTGAGGTGCTGCACAGTGTTAGTTGCTGCACAGTGTGAGGTGCTGCACAGTGTGATGCTCCTGCACAGTGTGAGTTGCTGCACAGTGTGAAGGTGCTGCACAGTGTGATGGTGCTGCACAGTGTATAGTGCTGCACAGTGTGATGGTGCTGCACCGTGTGAGTTGCTGCACCGTGTGAGGTGCTGCACAGTGTGATGGTGCTGCACAGTGTATAGTGCTGCACAGTGTGATGGTGCTGCACAGTGTGAGGTGCTGCTCAGAGTGAGGTGCTGCACAGTGTGATGGTGCTGCACAGTGTGAAGGTCCTGCACAGTGTGAGGTGCTGCACAGTGTTAGTTGCTGCACAGTGTGAGGTGCTGCACAGTGTGATGCTCCTGCACAGTGTGAGTTGCTGCACAGTGTGAGGTGCTGCACAGTGTGATGGTGCTGCACAGTGTGAGGTGCTGCACAGTGTGGTGGTGCTGCTTACTGTGAGGTGCTGCCCAGTGTGAAGGTGCTGCACAGTATGAGGTGCTGCACAGTGTGCGGTGCTGCACAGTGTGAGGTGCACAGTGCATAGTGTGAAGGTGCTGCACAGTGTGAAGGTGCTGCACAGTGTGTGGTTCTGCACAGTGTGAGGTGCTGCACAGAGTGAGGTGCTGCACAGTGTGAAGGTGCTGCACAGTGTGAAGGTGCTGCACAGTGTGAAGGTGCTGCACAGTGTAAGATGCTGCACAGTGTGAAGGTGCTGCACAGTGCGAGGCGCTGCACAGTGTGAAGGTGCTGCACAGTGTGAGGTGCTACACAGTGTGAACGTGCTGCACAGTGTGAGGTGCTATATAGGGGGAAGGTGCTGCACAGTGTGAGGTGCTGCACAGTGTGAAGGTGCTGCACAGTGTGAGGATGCTGCACAGTGTGAAGGTGCTGCACAGTGTGAGTTGCTGCACAGAGTGAAGGTGCTGCACAGTGTGAAGGTGCTGCACAGTGTGAACGTGCTGCACAGTGTGAGGTGCTATATAGGGGGAAGGTTCTGCACAGTGTGAGGTGCTGCACAGTGTGAAGGTGCTGCACAGTGTGAGTTGTGCACGGTGTGAGGTGCTGCACAGTGTGAGGTGCTGCACAGTGTGAGTTGCTGCACAGTGTGAGTTGCTGCACAGGGTGATGGTGCTGC
>NW_025187989.1:0-3076 GCF_004010195.1 Chiloscyllium plagiosum | reverse complement strand
ACATCGGGCCTCCTCATTATTGATTCTTTCATGAAAGAGAACAGTTTCTCCTGGTCTACTCTCTCTAGATCCCTTTTGGAGGTAACTTTACCCAGTATCCCTCGGGCTGGTGAATATCATCTCTCCCGGTCACAGGAGACCAGTGCAAGACCATTCAGTTGCTTTCACTGTGCGGCTAGGTTCAGGACACCATCCAGCCTCACTGTACTCTAGCGAATACACACTGCGGAGAGACCATTCACCTGCTCTGAGTGTGGGAAGCAGTTCACTCAGATATCCAGCTTGATGAAACACCCGCGAGTTCACAAGTAACCACAGCGATTGGATTTGTTTTGTTTGTTCATGGGATCACGGCATCACTTGCTGGGGCAGCATTTGTCATCCATTCTGACTGCACAGGAGATGGTCCAGGGTCAACCCCATTATTCAGGATCTGGATTCACATGTTGGCTGGATCAGGTTAGAATTAACACAGTTTCCCAGACCCAATGACATGAAGAGTTGATTTCTGGCCTATTATTTATGTAATGATAATGAATAATTTTTGCAGTTGAATTAAAAGTGAAAAACCAAAATGTGTTTTATTCTGATTGAGCACGTCCTCCTGTTTTCTCAGTTGTTATTGATAGTCTCATTCCTCTCGCACCAGAACCTGTTCCAGAGAGTGTTACAGAAAAGGCAGAATGGTCAGCTGCAGCTGGTCACCTGACTGGTCACTGGACTCGAAAGGTTCACTCTCCACAGATGCTGCCAGACCTGCTGAAAATTTCTCTTTTTATTTCTGATTTCCCAGCATTTGCAGGTGGTTAGTTTTTTCAATATTCATCTTGTCTGATGCAGAGGAGTTTATTGATGGGTTTAGAGAGTTTTGAATGGCAGAGCAGGGTTGAGGGGCTGAATGGCCGCCTCCTCTTCCAGTGAAAGTTGTCCATCTGCAGCTTGTGTCAACATTTCCCCTCGCTGCTCACTTCACATCCATGTCTAACACACTGTTAAAGACTGAGCAAACTTCCTGTGTTTGAGCTAAACCTGTTAATGTTCAGTGGCTCCCTCTCCTGCCACCCGGGTTTAACTCTCATCATGGAATGCTGTCTCGTATTACTGCGGGAATGCCCACAAAGGACTCAGTATGTATCCCCTGGGATCCACAAACCCGGTTTATTTCCTCCTTCCTCTTTCATTCTGGTTATTGAATTATCAGTTTCAATCCAATCTCCTGTCATGCTCTTCAACATGCCCATGTGGGTGGGCGAGAGGAAGCTGGGATTTAATGAAGAGAAGTGGGGATTAGGCGGAAGCACGAGGAGCGGTGACAGCAAAGGCTGTACTCATTGTAACGGCAGAGTTTCTCCGTGACCCAGTGAGACCCAGTGAGTGGTGAGGCACCTGAGTTAGTGGGGGGAGACATTCAATCAGGGATTTGGAAAAATACTCAGACATTGACCTTGTCCATCTGATTGTTAACACAGACAGAAAGACAGAAAGAAAGATGCACGTTTAGATTGCACCTTTGATGACCTGGGGCAATAAAACATGCTTCCATCCCAATTATTTCAACCACAAATCTCTGAAAACACAGGCACAAAGCTTCCTACTTGTACCAGGTTGTCTCTCAGCCTCCTCTTGAGAAAAGAGTTTTAAGCTGTTTAGCTTTTCCTGGTGTTTATAACCTCTGTGTTCCTATAAGTTTTGTGACTGAACCTTTATTTTCCTGTTCCTTGTGAGTGATGCCAGCAGCAGAAACAGTTCCTGACCTGTGCGGGTTTCGATTGGACTATTTGTATTTAAAAATTCATTCTCACCCTCATGTACAGTGTGAAATTGCTATAAAACAGAAGGAAAGGATTGAGTGAGAACCCACAGAAACACAAAGGCAGCGTGTGTACCTGAACTGAATGAACCTGGCATGAGGAAAACATGACGACAATCACAACTAGTTTGAATCACAGAATCTCGTAGGTGCAGAAAGAGGCTATTCAGTCCATTAAGCCTGCAATGAACTGCTCTAAAATCTGGGGGAAACTGCAACCAGAAAGATTTCCAATTATCTCTGGAGGAAGAGAATTCAAAACTCATGCCATTTACCCAGGGAACACAGTGAAGTCACAGAGGTCTGGGAACCATCAGACATTTAACAGATTGTGAGCAAGGTGGGGGTGAGACAAGGACAAACAGACAGTCTGTCACACAGGGGAAGGCAGGAGAGATTAAACATCAGAAATGGTAGTCCCTCAAGGCCACAGGGAATAGAGTTCAGGCTGGGATTGAAACTAGGAAACAAGGTGTGCAGCTGTCAAAGAAATACATTGAAAAACAGATAATAATAACATAGAGGGCAGAGTTCACAGTCTGAAATTGCTGCTGTCAGTGGTGAGTACAGAATGCTGTAAAGCCTGGATAGTTCTATTACAACCAACCCATACAGGATGGGCCAAGTGGCCGCAATCTGTGCTGTAACTTTCTGATAAAGTTATTCCGACATTTGGATATCAAGTCTGATGATGCTCATAAATTCTCAAATTCGACTTGAGTTTAATATGCTGGAGAAATGTCAAATAAATCACATTGATCTCACTCTGCAGACTTTAGTCCGCAGCCCTGCATGTTCCAGCATCTCAGTTACATCCATAACCTTTTGTCCTAATGTGATGCTGGTTACTGCCTCTGCCACCCCATCAGTGACTCACCATTTCCGAGTGAAATGAAGTCTCCCCTCCCCTTCTTTCTGAGAATTAGTTTCAATCTAAAACCTCCAGTTTCTGACCTCTCTGTTAATGAATAGCTCCTCCCTATCCACTTGATCTGGATTCCTCAGCATTTTATCACTTCAATTAAATCTCAGCTCATCCTCCTCGGAAATCATCCCCAGCCTATCCAACTTTTTCTCAGAGCAGAAATTTCCAATTGTAGAAACATTCTGATCAATCTCCTCTGTACCTTCTCTGGTGTGATCACACCAACGCTGGAATGTGGGGATCAGAAATGTGTGCAGTACTTTAGCTGTTGTCAAACGAGTATTCCTGACATTTCCCGTGTCACCTCGGTGTCCTTGTGGTTGTCGCTGACACAAGAAGTG
>NW_025187988.1:1772-3076 GCF_004010195.1 Chiloscyllium plagiosum | reverse complement strand
AGGTGTCTGTTCCCTGGGGTGGGGGATTTCAAGGCCGGGGGCACATCTTGAAGGTGAGAGGGGAGAGATTTAACAAAGACATGAGAGGCAAATCTTTTACCCAGAGGGTGGTCTGTGTGTGGAGTGAACTTCCTGAGGGAGTGGGGGGTGTGGGTACATTTGGATAAGGACCTGGGTAGGAAAGGGTTGGAGGGATATGGGCCAGGAGCAGGCAGCTAGGACTAGATTAGTTTGGGGTTAGGGTCGGCACGGGCTGGTTGGGCCGAATGGTCTGTTTCCGTGCTGTAGGACTCTATGACACGTACTCTGCGATTCTCCTCCATTGGCTGTACAAAGCAGCATTCAGTGAAGAAAATAAGATTCAGGATTGAGGGATTCTGCGATCTCCCGGCTCCAAAACATTGGCCGGATTCGCCTCTGGGGATTACGCTGGGATTTGTTGCATCGTTTTCAATTGGTCACTCGGAACAGTTCGGGGATCACCAGTCCCTCAGTTACAGCTGCATGGGTTCGGAGATCAGGGCAGACAGAAGCCAGGGAATGAACTGGGCTGGAAAATACACCCAAATCAGAAAAGGGTGACTAGCTCCTGACTGCTGCGTAACTGCTTTTATTGTTACTCGACAGTTACCGGCCCCCTGTCAGAAAAACAGATCGCCTACATTTGCAGAGAAACACTCCAGGTATGTGACCACCCCGATTACAGACATATTCACACAGTCAGGAAACACCTCCCCCAGTACCTGAACCCATACTGTCCCTGTCCTGGGGGTGTTTGATGGGGGGGGGGGGGGGGGGACAGTGTAAAGGGAGCTTTACTCTGTATCTAACCCGGTGCTGTCCCTGTCCTGGGAGTGTTTGATGGGGGGACAGTGTGGAGGGAGCTTTACTCTGTATCTCACCCCGTGCTGTCCCTGTCCTGGGAGTGTTTGATGGGGGGACAGTGTAGAGAGAGCTTTACTCTGTATCTAACCCCGTGCTGTCCCTGTCCCTGGGAGTGTTTGATGGGGGGGACAGTGTAGAGGAAGCTTTACTCTGTAACTAATCCTATGCTGCCCCTGTCCTGGGAGTGTTTGATGGGGGGACAGTGTGGAGGGAGCTTTACTCTGTATCTCACCCCGTGCTGTCCCTGTCCTGGGAGTGTTTGATGGGGGGACAGTGTAGAGGGAGCTTTACTCTGTATCTCACCCCGTGCTGTCCCTGTCCTGGGAGTGTTTGATGGGGGGACAGTGTGGAGGGAGCTTTACTCTGTATCTCACCCCGTGCTGTCCCTGTCCTGGGAGTGTTTGATGGGGGGACAGTGT
>NW_025187988.1:0-710 GCF_004010195.1 Chiloscyllium plagiosum | reverse complement strand
GGGATGTGGACGAGATGCGTTTGAGGGCATCTTTAACCACGTGGGAAGAGAAATTGCGGTCTCTAAAGAAGGAGGCCATCTGGTGTGTTCTGTGGTGGAACTGGTCCTCCTGGGAGCAGATACGGCGGAGGCGGAGGAATTGGGAATATGGGATGGCATTTTTGCAAGAGGTAGGGTGGGAAGATGTCTGGGCACCATGTTGGTCCTGGTTAATGTGTACAGGAAGACAATGGATCCTCCATAGCTGTTGGTTCAACATGAGGTGGACATGTCAGCCATGTTTCCTGCTCCTTACCCAGCATGCTCCTTACCCAACATGCCTGACCACAGGAAGAGGCCATCCAGCCCATCGTGGGCAGCTGGCTCTGTGAAGGATCTCTCCATTTGCCCTACCTCCCTCTCCAGCTCCCCCACAGCTCGCTGCAGATTCGTCCGTTCCCAATATTCCCATCTTTTTTTGAAAGTTCCTGTTGAATGCTCCCCCCACCATCCCCAGCCCTTTCCCAGATCACAACAACTCGCTGCCTTAAATAAAACGGTCCCCCCTCCCTCCCGATTCCCTTTGATCCCGTGTCCCTCGGTGTCTGACCCTCCTGCCCCTGGGAAACAGTTTCCCCGTCGTGGACCCAATCCCCTTCCTGATTCGGAATGCCTCGATTCAATCTCCTTCCCTGAGAGCAACAATCCCAGCGTTTCCAGTCCCTCACACC
>NW_025187987.1:1649-3076 GCF_004010195.1 Chiloscyllium plagiosum | reverse complement strand
GCCTGAGGATGGTCAATACTGTGTGTAAATAATGCTGTGACTTCAGGAGGGTCAATATGTGGGAATAATCCTGTGGCCTGGAAATGTTGAAGACAGAGTATTCATTAATTCTGTGGCCATGTGCTAGTCAATGCTGTGTGTGAATAAACCTGTGCCCTGTGAATGGTTAATACTGTGTGTGAATATTGCTGTGGCCTGAGAATCGTCAATAGTGTGTGAATATTGCTGTGCCCTGAGAATCGTCAATACTGTGTGGGAATAATCCTGTGACGTGTAAATGAACAAGACAGTGTGTGCATTAATCCTGTGGCCGTATGCTGGTCAATACTGTATCTGAATAATCCTGTTGGCTAAGAATATTGAACATTTTGTGTGTGAATACTCCAGTAGCTTGTGTTTAGTCAATACAGTGTGTGAATAAACCTGTGGCCTGAAGTTAGTCAATACTGTGTGTGAATAATCCTCTGGCCTGTGAATCATCAATACTGTGTTTGACTAATCCTTGGACTGAGTATGAACAATACTATGTGTGAACAATCCTGTGGACTGTGAATGGTCATTCGTGTGTCAGAGTAATCCTGAACTTGAGGATGTTCAATACTGTGTGTGAATAATCCTGTGCCCTGTGGATTGTCAGTACAGTGTGGGAAGATTCCTGTGACCTGTTAATTGGTAAAGAGAATGTGTTCATTAAACCTGTGGCCTCCGGTTGGTCAATACAGTGTGTGAATGATCTTATGTCCTTAAGATGGTCAATACTGTGTATGAATAACCCTTGAACTGAGGATGATCAATACTGTGTGTGAATAATAATGTGGCCTGAGGGCAGTCAGACCTATTGTACTCTATGCCACTCTCTCCCCACCCCCACCATCCTCTAGCTTATCTCTCCACGCTTCAGGCTCTCTGCCTTTATTCCTGATGAAGGGCTTTTGCCCGAAACGTCGATTTTGCCTGTCCTCGGATGCTGCCTGAATTGCTGTGCTCTTCCAGCACCACTGATCCAGAATGAGGGCAGTCAATACTGTGTGTGAATAATGCTAAGGGCTGTGAATCATCAGTACTGTGTGTGTATAATCCTGTGGGCTGAGAATGTTGAATATTGTGTGTGAATACTCCTGTGGCCTCTGTACTGTCAACACAGTGTGTAAATAATCCTGTGGCCTGAGGCTGGTCAATAATGTGTGGGAATAATTTTGTTACCCGAGGATTGTCAATACTGTGTGTGAATAATCCTGTGGACTGTGAATGGTCAATACTATGTGTGAGTAATCCTGTAGATGTAGAATTGTCAATACTGTGTGTGAATTAACCTGTGGCCTGAGAATTGTGAATACAGTCTGGGAATAATCCTCTGGCCTGTGAATCATCAATGAGGATAAAGTGAGGTCTGCAGATGCTGGAGATCAGAGCTGAAAATCAGTGCT